>NC_064630.1:775107722-775407722 GCF_023864275.1 Schistocerca cancellata | reverse complement strand
GAGAAACCTCTAGTTAATCGGCAGTGCCAGATCTTCCCACCAGCAAAACAAGGGCGAATAGTTCATGAGAATGATACTATAATATTAACAGATCACAAGTAAGGAATAGATAGATTCAGTTTTGGACACAAACAGTGATATAATCTGCCGGCACTTCCTGGTAACTAAGAATGAATTTAACACAACTGTGCATAAGAAAACTACCTTTAAAATGTATGGTACATGTATCTGCTCCAACCTCCTGCACCTCAACACCTATACCAACAATCTCTCACACAATTAACCCACAGATCTTGTCCACAACCATAAATCACCCATATACTCTTTTCTGCTCTCCTCTTCGTACTCAACCTGTAAACCACCACCCTCTGATTCTTTAAAGAACTGAATACCCATGTACGAAACATAATACCTCCCTAACAAAGTGTCATACATTCTCAGCTACATTCAGTAGCACATGTGGATACTGTTGCAAAATGTGTTGCGAATCAAGTTATTAGTGAAGATGTCAAATTAAAATTCCATGCCTCATACTGAAGTTTTAAGTTTTCTAAATCCATAAATCCCCTACCCTTCAACTCCTTAAAGGCTCAAAAACCCATGTACAAAAAATAATATCCCCCAAACAAAGTGTCATACAATGATACAATTTTTCAGGTACATTCAATGATACCTGTGGATACCGTCTGCAAAGTGTTGGGAATAGAGTTACTAGTGAGGAAGTAATAAAGTAAAAGTTCATGTCTGATGCTGAAGTTTTGATGTGTGAAAAATTTAGTAAGTGATAAACTTTCCTCCTTTCATGTCAGCAAGTGAAAGTTTCATAAAGGTTTAAAATAATATGTAAAGTTTGTTGGAAGTTATTAATTGCTCTCATTCTTGAAAACTGGAAGGATACGGCCAAGGTGATTTACATGCCATGAGTTAACACTTCCCCAAGACTCATATGCAGTTTCTAACTACAATATTTGTCTTACTCCGTTCAATCTGTAACATAAAATTATAGCTATTAATGAGCACATTATGGCAGCATTTTAAGTTTTTAAATTTGATCAATAATTAACAATATATGGAATAATTAAAATCAAATTTTTGATGCCCAGGAAGCAGTGGGACATGATCCCATATTGGACGTTTTGTAACATAGATCACACTATTCATTCAGCCAACTGATGAGGTGTATCTTATAAACGATAAAGCTGGAGTTGGTCCAATCCATGAAACAAGTAGGTACATACTTACACTGCACGTACACCCAACACATTACTCCAACGGTTTTACTCCTGTGGAACATACATGTGCAAGACCTGTAAATATGAAAGACAGAGAATATCCTATTCCAGTCCCATAATAGGCTTATCCTATCCTATAGAAACTCAGATCAAATGATTTGAAAATTGTATGCAAAGAAATGAATAAATCACATTTTACATTTCTCTGCTGTGATTTCTGTGCAGTCTTTAACCTGTCCACTCAAATGAACCACCAGCTGTCTCCCCAAATGAATAGCCATTGTGAAATGGGGGCCAAAAGCAGAAGAGACCACACAGAGGCAGAACAGGCAGAACATGCTGCAGGGCTTAGTATGCTCAACTTCAATGTCAGATTCACACTCCATAATTTCTGGATCTCCCTCATACTTCCTCTGAAGTATATAGATGGGAAATGTCCTTACAATCCTCCTGGAAATCAGTCTCCACTAATCCCTGTCCCCACACCTCTCACTTCAATTGTTGTACCCTCATACCCTACTTTCCACAGTCTTGCTCTTCCTCTGGTCTAGGAAGAAGGGATGAAGATTCAGCATCAAGGTCATTAGAGACAGAGCACAAGCTCAGATTATGTCAAGGATGGGAAATCAGCCATGCCCTTTCAAAGGAAACCCCCGACCATCTACCTGGAATGATTTAAGGAATAAACTGGAAGCAGTCTTGATGGCATAATTTTTTTTTTTAATGTGGTGACCAGTTTCGATCTTATTATAAGATCATCTTCAGACAATAGATGTCTGCCGGAGGCAGCGGCGTATGGCAACCCTCTTGCATGTGGCTGGTGGTGTCACCACATTAAAAAAATTATGTGATCAAGACTGCTTCCAGTTTATTTATAATAATTACAGATCACTGTTTCCTATAATAAGAATTAACTTATGTTCTTTAAAATGTTAAACAATTTAAGGAAATCACAGAAGCCCCAAATCTGGATGGCCGGATGTGGGTTTGAACTGTCATCCTTCCGAATGCAAGTCCAGTGTGCTAACCACTGTGCAACCTCGCTTGGTCTTCCTCTGTTCTATCTGCCACTTTCAGTCTATTCCTCCATGTCACTGTATGCCACACTAACCACTCTTACTGTAGCAGAATGAGCTCACTTGTGCCAAATTCCTAACCTGCATTTTTGCTGACTCTCCCTCCCAGTCATCGATCACCCTTCCCTCCAGCTTTTCCTTCCATTCCCCACCTCCATCTGCCCCTTGCCCACTCATCCTTGTGCAACCTCTCACCCCAGTTGAGCTGCAGAGTCTGCAAACTGTAAACATGCATATGCAAGTGTATTCTGTCAGTCCTCAAGGAGGATTCATACTACAACTTGTAAAGTTTTCAATCTTGTTTATGATTCTACTGAGCACTCTAAACCTCAACTACACAATGATTCATTACCTTATTCTGTCCATTATTTATATTCCACTAACTACTTTCCATGTCTGCATCAAATTATTTTAAATATGAATCAAATAAGGGCATAAAACAATGTCTTTAATCTTCTGACTCATTTAATGTACTCTGCCACAACTTCTTCTCATGTTTCAACATAAACATATTAGAGTAGCACTAACACCCAATGTCCATAACTACTTGTTGATATATCCTAATTTCTGTCATCCCCAACAGTTTTTACTATCTACGGCTCAGTCTAGTACTGTGTCTTCAGACATTTCAAGCAGTCTGTCAGTTCTGCTTGTTATTGTTTTCATCACACTCCTTTCCTCATCAGTTCTGTGGTGCTCCTCTTCAATACTTGGCTAACGAATCCACTTAATTCTCAACATTCTTCAATATATAATATCCATCTCAAACAGTTCTATTCTCTTCTTTTGGGTTTACCCATAGATGGCAGTGTTTAATAGTAGTACACATCTGTTAGCCAGGAATGTCCTCTTTGCCTGTACTAGTCTGCTTATTATGTACCTCTTGCTTAGTGCATCATGCATAATTTTGCTTCCAGCCTAGAAGAATTCTTTCCCATCATCTACTTAGTGGAACCCGATTTTAGTGTAAGTTTAATGCTAATCTTACTTCTGCTATGCCTTGTTACTTTTGCCTTTCTTTATCTCAGTCTCAATCCAGTGTGTGCTCATTAGACTGTTCATTCCATTTGACAGGTCCTGCAGTTCTTCCATACTTTTACAGGGGATAACAATGTCATCAGCAAATCTTACCACTGATGTGCTTTCATACTGAATTTCAAATCCCACTCCTGAACTTTTGTTCTATTTCTGTCATCACATCCTTGATGTACAGACTGAACAGTAGTGGAGAAATACTGAACCTGTCTTATGCCGTTTCTAATCTTTGCACTTTGTTCTTCTTCAATTCTTGTTGGTCCTGCTTGGTTCTTGTACGCACTGTACGTTACCTATTTTCTCTAAAGCTTATACCAATTTGTCAGAGAATTTCATATGTTTTACAACATTTAACTTTGTCAAGCATTCCTTTGTAGGTCAACAAACCCTGATTTTTCTTAGTATTACTTCCATTATTAAGTGCAATGCCTGAACACCCTCTCTCTGGTGCCTTTACCTTTCTTCTGGCCAAACCGATTTCCATCTAGCAGACCTTCAATTTTTGTTTTCATTCTTCTGAATATTATTCCTGTCAGTAACTTAAATGCATGAGCTGTTAAGCTGGTTGTATGATTATTCTCCCATTTATCTGCCCTTCCCTTCTGAATTGTACGTATGATATTTTTCCAAAAGTCTGATGGTATGTATCCAGTCTACACACCAACTTGAATGGTTGTTCGGTTGCCACTTTCCCCAATGATTTTACAAATCCCTAAGGAATGTTATCTCTTCCTTCTGCCTTACTCACTGCCACTTCTTCCAAACCTCTGTCAAACTCTAACTCTTAAACTGGATCCACTACGTCTTCCAAATCAACTCCCATTTTTTCTTCTATCATATCTGTAGACAATTTTTCTTTCTTGTAGAGGTCTTCAATGTACTTCCACACATCTACCCTTTCCTCCAAGTTCAATGGGGGAATTCCTTTCACACTCTTAATGTTGAAACCTTTTCCTTTAATTTTACCAGGGGTTGTTCTGGCTTTTCTATATACTGAGTCCGTCCTTCCGTCAACCATCACTTCTTTGATTTCTTCCACTTCACTTTAGCTTCCCTGCACTTCCTATTATTTCATTTCTAAGTGACTTATATTGATGTATTTCTATCTTTTCCTGAGCATTTTTATACCACAACCTTTTGTCAAATAACTTAAGCATTTCTTCTGCTTCATAGTTGACTTCCTCATACCTATATTTGTCTGTCCAACTTCTGTGAGTAGCCTTATGTGCTATTTATGAATACAGTATTTAGAGCTTCAAACAAACAACATCATTCCTGTATACTTCACTATCCCACTTCCCTACACTTTGAATTCTTGCATTTCTCTTGAACTTCAGCCTACTCTTCATCATTACTAACTTGTGATCCAAGTCTATATCTGCCCCTGATGTGCCTTAAAATCCATTACCTTATCTTGAAATCTGCGTGTATACATCTACATCGATACTCTGCAAATCACATTTAAGTGCCTGACAGAGGGTTCATCGCACCACCTTCAAAATTCTCTATTATTCCAATCTCATATAGCACACAGGAAGAATGTACACCTATATCTTTCTGTACGAGCTCTGATTTCCCTTATTTTGTCATGGTGATCATTCCGCCCTATGTAGGTCGGAGTCAACAAAATATTTTCGCATTCGGAGGAGAAAGCTGGCGATTGGAATTTCGTGAGAAGATTCCGTCACAACGAAAAACACCTTTCTTTTAATGATTTCCAGCCCAAATCCCGTAGCATTTCTGTGACACTCTCTCCCATACTTCACGATAATATAAAACATGCTGCCTTTCTTTGAACTTTTTCAATGTACTCCGCAGTCCTACCTGGTAAGGATCCCACACCGCGCTGCATATTCTAAAAGAGGACGGACAAGCATAGTGTAGGCAGTCTCCTTAGTAGGTCTGTTATATTTTCTAAGTGTTCTGCCAATGAAACACAGCCTTTGGTTAGCCTTCCCCACAACATAATCTATGTGTTCTTTCCATGACTTAATCCTGTTGGTAGGCCTTTTCCAAATATACCTGTTCCTCTTGTAATTCTTGAGCATTTTATTTGCTATTATTTACTGAAACTTATTGCTGAACTGAAGGATTAATAAAATCTTCTCGGGTTTTCAGCCACATCAGGTGGTTAAAATCCCACAAGCTTTTGACTGAGCTCTTCTCGGTCATGTAGTAAATGACACTACCACTTGACAATGGCCAAGGAGAGGTCAGCTGAAAACTCATGGGGTTTAACCACCTGACATGGCTGAAGCCTGAGAAGATTTGATTAATTCATATTGCCACGAGACCATTTCAATTACTGAGCCCATGATCTCCTGTAATACTATCTTCTGTTCCTTCCCCTACTGAGTGTTCCATCCCTCATGATTATTACATTTTTCTCTTCCTTTACATATTGGGTTACCTGTTCAATGTCCCCATACACTTTCTCTATCTCTTCATCATCATTTGTTTATGATGCCGGTATGCATATCCCAACTATTGTTGATGGCATAAATTTGCATCGATTCTGATGTGAATAATCCTGTCACTGGACTGCTCACAGTAACTCCTCTTTGTGTTACCTTCCTGCTCGTAATGAATCTTACTCCCATCACACCATCTATAGCCACTCTTGATATCACCTTATATTCAGCTAGTCACAAATCCTTATCTTCTTTCTGTTTTGCTTCACTGACCACCGCCACATCTAGTCTTAGGCCTTGCATTTTTTGCAGATTTTCTAACTTCCCTATCACATTTTGACTTCTGACATTCCATGCTCCAACTTCAATATGTTACCCTTTCACTGGTTATTCAATCTTTCTCCCACTTGGCAGGCCCCTCTGGGAGATATGATTGGTGGTCTACTCTGAAGTTTTCTGCAACATCATCATGACATTTTTATCAAAAACAGGCCACACGTCCTGTGGATACATATTGTGTGTCTTTTATGTAGCTGCCTTCAACATCCTAATGCTGCTAATAGTCGCTGATTCTTTAACCTTTAGTGGCACTTTTCCACCCATTGGCAGCAGAATGCCCTGAACATCTGTCCACTCCTCCCTTTCCTTTCACAAGGATGTTTCGAAAAATGAGGGTGACTCATTATGGCAGAAGAACTCTGTTACCGTTGCTGATGATTTTTATTCAAAATTTAAGCAATGGCTGGGGTTAAATACAGGACCCAGGATATTTGATTAGTAGAAAAAGATGGTACCCCTGGACTACAATACACAAAGAAAATACAATCATCTTATAAGAATTTGACTGTTAAGCAATGGAAATACTGACTAAGACAACAGCGCTTATTAAATAGTATGAAACAAAAGAAAGTGATTAAATTAAAAAAGCAGAGGACAAGTGAAAAACATTCATAATATATCGACTCGTCAATAATTAAACATCACGGACTGACATGGGGTCTATGTAAGCCATTGATTATGGTGGCTGCATCAGCCTGTTGTGATGAAGAGCATATAGATTATAAACAATACAAGATGGTAAACAGGTGATGACAGAGCATCGAGTGTTCCTATTGGAAAACACTGAGGAACTGGCGGATCCAAGATGATGATGATGATGATGATGATGATTTATGGTGGAGGATCATCCAACCACTGAAATCAGTGTCAAAAAAACTACAGAATAAACCAAAATTTGAAAATTAAAGGGGTGGAGAGTACCTGTATCCTCTATTATAGGGAGAGAATACATAGAATTTAAGGTAAATATATTAGCGAAAATGCAGCTTGAGCTTCAGGAACAATAGAAACTGGTAAGGAAACCAGACATAATGAAAGTGAAAAAAGATTTCAAGGTAAAAATGGCACAGAAATACTCATGAAATACGAAAACATTGATGGTGACAGGAATCAAATGCATAAGAGGTGTACAGGCGTTGGGAAAAAATGCAGAACACCAAAACCACAATATTTTACCACATATAATACAGTGTATGAAAGCCATTTGCATTTACAACAGCTTCCATTTGTCTCGGAATGGGTAATGCATGTGCTGTATAGTTTTCAAGGGAATCTTATACCATTATTCCTGCAAAATAATGGTATGTTCAGGTAATGATAATGGAGGTGGGTAGTGATCACACAACCTTCTCTCCAAAAGAGACCGCAAAGACCAATAATATTGAGATCTGGTGACTATGGTGGCCTGGGGAGATGTGACAATGCACCTTTGTGCTCACAAAACCAGTGATGGGCAATGTGAGCTGTGTGAACACACATCCTGTCATCTTGGAACACAGCATGACCCCTGGGGAAAAAACACAGCAAGGGAAGGACCTGATCAGCCAGAATGGTCAGGTCACATAATCCTTGGCAGCAATGCGACTTTGTAGACATCTGACCAAATGTCTTTCTTCCAGTACCCCACAGAGCACATTTTACAGCTTCAGCACCACATTTTCTAGTTACAGTCATTTGCATCACTGATGAGTAGTTTTGGAATTCCAGCTCACCCTGCAGTTCCCTCCTTATCGAGTTCCCTTCATGTCGTTTTGGTTCTGACAGGATTCACAAATGGGACATTCAGTTCTGCACTGATTTTTCAGCCATTGTCTCCTCATTTTTCATCACAATTCTCTTCAATGAAGTCTGTCACAATCACTCAACATATAGTTTTGCCTGCACTATGACTCAGTGGATGACGTTTTACTGTTTTTCCTGTATGTGGTATAAATCTTCGATACAGTGCCTCCTGAAAAACCAAACAGTTTGGCTTCCTTTGTCATGGAAGCACCCACTGTATAAGCACCAACAATTTGCCCACGATCTAATTCATTTAGCTCTGACAAAATCCACTCACAATTACATTGAACACTGTTGTTAGCATGACTGACGCTTGTAATGTATTGAGAACATTGCACAGGTGCCATGCTGTCTAGCATCTGCGTTTATGTTCAAAAATGCATTTCTCACAGTGTTTCCATACTTTTGTCCAACTCTTGTGTCTGACCATCGATGTGTAAGTAATCCATGCAAAAAAAAAAAAAAAAAAAAGAAGAACTATTTTCACAGATTTTTATGAAACCTGGCATATTTGTTCTCCCTACACAGGTAAACATACCAAATTTTGGCATTTTTATCGCTCTCCGTTTTCATTTTATGACATTCCAAAGTTCGGGAGTTTCGACATTTTTAATACAATGATGATAGAAAATGATATTTGCAAACATTTAAAGAATAAATACTTTTCTCCATTTATCATCCAGTCTAGTCAAAAATGTTATGGAGGCTTATGAAAATGATTGGGAGGGGGGTGGAGAACAGTACTGTGGGCTGCTCCAATAAATTAAATTTTATTTCATTTACACACCAAGCTCCGTAGGATCAAATTGAGGAGCAAATATCCAAGGTCATGGAACGTGTCAGCACATGAAATTAAAACATAAAAGTAAAAACAGACAAAAATAAATGCTTATGGACCTGAAAAAAGTCAGTCCATAAGTTTAAGTAAACACAATCAACAATAATCAGCTTAATTTTTCAAGGAATTCCTCGACAGAATAGAAAGAGTGACCCACGAGGAAACTCTTTAGTTTCAACTTGAAAATGTGCGGATCACTGCTAAGATTCTTGAATTCAAGTGGTATCTTACTGAAAATGGATGCAGAAGTATACTGCACACCTTTCTGCACAAGACTTAGGGAAGTGCGATCCACACCCAGGTTTGATTTCTGCCGAGTATTAACCGAATGAAAGCTGCTTATTCTTGGGAATATGCTAATATTGTGAACAAGAAATGACATTAAGGAATACATATATTGAGAGGCCAATGTCATAATACCCAGACTCTTGAACAGGGGTCCACAAGAGGTTTGTGAACTTACACCACTTATTGACCAAACCACCCGTTTCTGAGCCAGAAATATCCTTTTAGAATGGAAAAGTTACCCCAAAATATAACACAATACGACATAAGTGAACGAAAATAAGCAAAGTAGACTAATTTTCATGTCGAACGATCACTCGCTTCAGATACCATTCGAACAGTAAAAATCTTTGAACAAGATCCTGAACATGGGCTTTCCACGACAGCTTACTATCTATCTGAACGCCTAGAAATTTGAACTGTTCAGTTTCACTAATCATATGCCCATTATGTGAAATCTCAGGTTTTGTTGAATTTTGTGTCAGAAACTGTAAAAACTGAGTCTTACTGTGATTTAGTGTTAGGTTGTTTTCTACAAGCCGAGCTTAGGTCATGTACTGCACTTTTTGAAACTCATCAGCAAACAGAAATATTTTAGAGTTACCAGTAAAACTAGAGGGCATATCATTTATATAAATAAGGAACAGGAGTGGCACCAACACTAATCCCTGGGGCAGCCCCCACTTGACCGTACCCCACTCAGATCCCACATCAAAGCCATTCTCAACATTGTAAATAATGACCTTTCAATGTCTGTTGCTAAAGTAAGAAGTGAACCAAATTGTGAGCTACTCCCCGTATTCCGTAATGGTCCAACTTCTGGAGCAATATTTTGTGATCACAACAATCAAATGCCTAAGTTAAATCAAAAAATATGCCTAGCATTCAAAACCTTTCATTTAACCCATCCAGTACCTCACAGAGAAGAGAGAATATGGCACTTTCAGCTGTTAAACGACTTCTAAAGCCGAACTGTACATTTGATAGCAAATCGCTTGCTATAAAATGATCAATTATTCTTACATACACAGGCTTTTCAGCAAACACTGATGGCATAGAAATGGACCTAAAATTATCTACATTATCCGTTTCTCCCTTCTTATAAAGCGGCTCTACTAATGAGTACTTTAATCGTTCAGGAAACTGACCATTCCTAAAGGAAAAATTACAAATACGGCTAAACAGAGGGCTAACATGTGCAGCACAGTACTTTAATATTCTGCTAGACACTCCATCATAACTATGAGAGTCCTTAGTCCTCAGTGACTTAATTATTTACTCAATCTCCCTCTTGTCTGTATCACATAGGAGTATTTCAGACATCAATCTCGTAAAGGCATTTGCCAAGAAATTTATATAATTCCCTACAGAAACTAAATTTTCTATTTAATTCACCAGCAATGCTCAGAAAATTATTGTTAAATACTGTACATATATCTGATTTATTTTTACTGACTTTATATGGACGACCTTATGCTGCTGACCAGACACTTCCTTCACAACTGACCATATGATTTTAATTTTATCCTGTGAATTAGCTATTCTCTTTGCATACCACATACTCTTTGCCTTCCTAGTAACATTTTTAAGCACCCTACCATACTGTTCATAATGGGCTACTGTAGCTTGATTGTGACTACTTCTAACATTTTGATGTAATTCCCACTTAGTTCTACGTGATACCCTTATCTCACTAGTCAGCCACCCAGGCTGCCTATTACTGCTAGTACCCCATTTAGAACGTTCTAATGGAAAGCAACTCCCAAAGAGCATGAGAAATGTGTCAAGGAAAGCATTATATTTATCATCTATGTTATCAGCACTATAAACATCCTGTTGCTCTTGTTCCTTGACAAGGTTTAAAAAAATCTATTGCTGTTAAACTCTCTATTGCTGTTGGATTAACTTTCCTACGTAGTTTGTAATTAAATGTGACATTTGTTTGAGTACTAAAGCCTTTTAGTGTTAAGATTTGTGAATCATGGTCTGAAAGGCCATTCACCCTTTTGCTAACAGAATGCACATCTACTAATGAAGAATGAATAAAAATATTGTCTATGGTTGTGTTACTGTTCCCCCGCGCCCTAGTTGGAAAAAACACAGTTCTGCGTCAGATCATATGAATTTATGAGATCTACCAACATCCTTTTTCTTGCACCATCATACACAAAACTTATACGGAAGTCACCACACATGACTAATTTCTGGTACTTCCTACAAAGTGAATCAAGAACCCTCTCTAGCTTGAGCAGAAATGCTGTGAAGTCACAGTTAGGAAACCTATAGACAACAACAATTAGAAGTTTAGTTTCACTAAATTCAACTGCCCCGGCACAACTTTTAAATATCTGTTCAGTGCAGTGCCATGATACATCTATGGACTCAAATGGAATACTGTTTTTTTACGGACATAGCCACTCCCCCACCCTGCAAGGAACTCCTTAAAATACTGCCAGCTAATATGTATCCTGGTACAAGAAGCCTCTGAACTGTCAAATTATTTGAGTGGTACTCCGATACTCCAATAATTTCAGTCAACATCTATAAGCAGTTCACTAACTTTATCTCTACTACCGCTTATATTTTGATGAAATATGCTAATTCCTTCTCTACTTGGAAACACCACATCCTCCGAAGGTGAGCCCTTAGTTAGAGGGACTTCCTTTAAGCAGGTATACCTATCACCTGACTTCACTCTAAAAAAGGCGCAGCTGTAACACCAACTACTACAGGAATTTGGTATCCATTTATTATCTTAAAACAGTTGCCCCAGAACCCAAACAAGTAGTTGTCACCTATATGGAAACTATTTATTACAGCCAACGGGTTCTTCTTTCACAAGGGACATAGCATTATACGCTTTAAGGACCAGACAAAACACCAGGCTAGGATTCAGTACCCAGCACCATTTTAGGACTCAGTTCAAGTGGCTACTTTAGGGCCCATTCATATAGAAGCTCCTATGTGACGTGTCCACCAGAGTAATTTTACAGTGACAACAGTATAGCCTACAAATAAAATCCAAAGCAATAATAATAACATAATGTGTGTTAAGAGAGCTGTCGATCATTCTATTCGTTTCAGTGACATATATCCTCGTGACTCATTTCTTTAATATATAGAATGAAAGTATTCCTACATGGGTTAGAAGGAATAAGTCAACACAAATGGCTCCAATATGGGTTTGAAAACCTGTAGATTGTAGCGAACAGCTTTTAACTAATGTGGGCTACTTGAAGTATATGTCGCAAAGTGCTGCACACAATTTTGAACAGTAATTACAGATAGCTTCACAATATACAGATCATTCCTGTGTACTGTGTTCTATCATATAACATCAGTAATAAACTGTCCGTTATTGACATCTGACGTCATTGTAACAGATAATCATTAAACATATTTGTGAAAATAGCAATACACAGTTTACTTGCTCATCTAATACATTAGTATGTGAAACACCAATGGGATGTCAAGTGTGGATATCTAAAACAATAATTTTATTTCGTGTGATTAGCTCCTTACTGTCAGGCTTACCTTGGCTGACAGAGATACCAAGGACCTATGTGTATATCAGTGCCTGCCTCTGATGTTCGTAAGGTAGTTTATTGGATAATAACCTCAACTAAGTCTTACATCATCATCTAATAAATTATTTTTAGAAAGATGTCGGGCTTCATACACATGAATTAAAGAACTGAAAGAGGGTGATGTGTGAATAATTTTACCCTGTATTTACAGACCAGTGCGTCATTTATTTATTTATTTATTCATCCGTGGAACAATAAATATTGTATGGATGCAATAAGAAAGCATAGAAGTCACAATAATGGAACTTAATAATAGTGATACTCTCACCATTACTGCTACGGGCAAGGCAAATCTAACAAAATCTACTTCATGCATCAAAAATTTTATGGCGCCCGACGAATAACAACGACAGAATACGGTTTCATTGTTAAATATCACTTATGTTGCCGTACGACTGGGCGAATTGATTAAATACATATATAAAAAAGATCCTAGCGTGTTAGGATTTCCTGAAAATCTGTAGCAATTTAGGTCAAGTAGATAAATGACAAGTTTGTGAACCGGTACTGTTTTAAATGTAACACGTTACTCAGCAGTAGACTATATTAACGACGGGAATAAGTTTTTCCCCGGTTGTGAGAAAATGTGTACAATCCAAACAAAACAGTCACAGTAATATATATATAAATTATTTTTTCCCAAAGAGAGGAATTAGAAGATCATCAACATACCACAGTCTTCACTATACTTGTGACTGATGCTTAAATGTCAACATCTTTATTGGTGCACTTTCCTGCCGTCACTTTCATTGTATTACAAACACTCATCACGATCTCTCTTCTCACTACAGCACGCGGTGAACCGCAATGAACAGTTGAGAATCAGCTGATACGTGCGCATGCGCCCTTGACACACAACATTCACCGTGATTGTTGTGGCCTAATTTCATTGCGTAACTTTAACCATAATTGTTTTTCGTGACAGGCAGTTCTTATCGCTATTCCTTAGGCATTCCTTAGGCACTATTAAGAATTTAAGGACTCTTTTGGAAACGAAGGAAGCTGTGAGATGCGTTTACAATATAACGCACAATGTGATACCATCTCTTCCACATCAGTACACGCATTATTTATTTCTTGTTGAATTTGTCATCGATATTACAAGAATGTCACAAAAGGTAACAACTTGGTGAAATCTCGTGATGAAGATACGTAATTTCAGCTCGTCGAATAAATCTCGAAATATGTACCGCTAGGCATTATTCCCCTTAACCAGTTTCAGGCGCCTGTCCGTCTTCAGAAGAAGGGCACTAGGTGCCTAAAACTTGTTAAGAAATAAAATTTATTTTGTGTAACTGGTTACTGAGTATTTCAACAAAAACAAAAAACTACTTATTGGAGCTTAGTATGTGGTCAAAACAAGAGGTTTTATATTCGGATACTGGCTGATAATTTATCTATAATGTCGGCATCACGAAAGTACAGCAAAAAATATACCTGCAACAAGGAAAGACCCCAACAGCCAAATGACAGCGATATAGATCGACAAGGCACATTCACATGACTCGTTCCATAACCGACACACTGGAGTGAACACGAATACGTACTGGCACCTGGAGAAGCGACGCGTTACAGAGAAAGCGAGTCGTGTTGTACTGGGCACAGTCCCATACAGTGCGGTGAAAGCAGCCGCTCCTTTACGCGAGTTCGCTTGTTGTTAGTCAAAGTGTGTCCTCTCGTTGGCTCTACATACCAGTATAGACCTCAATTCTGCAAGTAACTATAACGTAAGGAAACAGTACGCTTTCCACTGAGAATAATATTTTTTTCATAGCATTCGCGAGAGTGGTATAAAGGTGGCGACTGACCTGTCACATTTGCGCGTAATGTAAAATTCGCGGTGATGATTACATTACGTCGCTTGGTGGCGCGCAGGCGTAACATGATCGTTTCCAGTGCTGCACCTGACGGTGCTCGGCGTTTATTCGTAGTCGCGATGTCAGACAACGATGTCGAACGTGGTTCTTGGATGTGACTAAGTTTCTCCTTACTCCAGTCGAAGAAAAAAAGAAATGTTATGCCATCTTGAACTAGTACAAAAACAAAAACGAAACAGGTGATTTACTGTTTATGAATATTCTGAAAAACTACATGTTTTCTGGACAGTACAAAAACTTCATAAGGATAACTCCCACAGATTTCGAAAGGACTGAAAATTTAATAGGACCGAAAGCACACTGGCAAGATACACATTACAGGAAAGCTATTACGGCTACGGAGAGCTAAGCCTTAGCTTCACTTCTGTGCAACCGGAGATGCATTTATGAATTTTCAGTACATGTTCAAAATTTCCAGACATTGAATTATATTTATAGTGAAAGAAATATGCGAAGCAATTGTTGGAATGGTAAAGGAATATGTTAAGAAGAGCAGTTTCATCATATTGCATTTTTAATCTAATTAATTAAGTCATTAAATTCTTACGCGAATCCTTCATTCGCTTAACTAAATTCAGTAACAGGTAGTGAGGCGTTCACAGGCCTAGACAGGAACTGTCTGTTGCTGGCTCGTATCACATATCACCCCGGTAGTCACAAAATTACCTTGTGACTACCGGGGTGACACTGTGATACGCAAAATTTTTTGACTAGTTTAAATATTGCGCCACTTTTGTGCTTGTTAGAGGGCTGGGAACGGTTGTCAGGTGCCTGGCAAGTGCTGCTATTTATCTGTCATCTCTTGAACTTCAAGGCGAACTGACATGGCTGCTACTGTACTTCAATTAAAATCATGTGTTTTTTATCGAAGAGAAATCCTGCAAACCTTGCGTTTGTACGGGTAAATACAGAGTGACTATAATTAAACTTTCAAACCGCAGTAGAAATAACACTACTGGTCAGAATGACGTCAAATTGCAACGGAACATTATCAGAGAAGAAGGAAAACGTAAGGCGGAAGAAAAATAAATAGCTACAAAATGTAGCAATAGATAGTGCTGTAAGCATCATAATTTAAGAGTGGTCGACTACAATTGACAAATGAATCATACAACAACGCCTAAGATGTACGGTTGACATTACACAAACTGTACTACTCAGTGTGAATGGGTGTACAGGTGTGATACTGTTAGTTACATAAGCCCGTCCACCACGGCAAGGTCATACCACATCGGATGGGAAAAATCGGTATTTAACTGTCCTGATGCCAAAAACTGCATAAAAAGCATCAATCAAAATCAAGGCAGGTTATTAATTTCCGTGTGACTGGTGCAAAATATGTTTAAGATGCTGTTCACCGTTTTCTGCAACATGTTGAAGTCGAGAAACAGCATGTCCCACCACTGATCGAAGTTTTTTCCGGGGTCACGTTTAGAATGTGTGGCCCAATGCGTGCCTTCAATGCAGCTAAGTTTGCAATGGAAACACGAAACACAACGTCTTTCAGATGGCCCCACAGCCAGAAGTCACACAGATTAAATCCGGTGATCGGGACGGCCAGGCTGTAGTGAAATGGCAGCTGATAATTCTAGCATTTCCGAAATGGCGCGTCAGCAGCTGTTTAACTGAATTTGCAATGTGCGGAGGTGCACCATCTTGCATAAATGTGATCCCATTAACACATCCACGGTGTTGCGGAGCTGGAATGACGTAGTTGCGCAAAAGACACTCACAGGTAACAGAACCGGAAGCACCTGTCTTTTCGAAAAAAATATGGCCCTGTGATAAATGATGCCGTCAACCGGCACCACACAGTGACCTGTTCAGGATGAGGTGGTACTGGTTGATTTGCGTGCGGATTTTCCGTTGCCCGCATTCGACAATTCTGTGTACTGACATATCCTGTGAGATGGAAGTGGGCTTCGTCTGACCACAAAATCTTCCACGGCCAATCGTTGTCCACTTCAATGGGAGCAAGAAATTCTAAAGCAAAGGTCTCTCTTGCTGGCAAGTCAACAGGAAGCAACTCTAGCACATGGTTGATTTTGAATGGATAGTAAAGAAGGATGTTTCGTAGGATTTTACGTACCGTGCTCACGGGTATGTCAAATGCTCAGGCGATTCTCCACACACCACCACTCGTTTCCTCCTGCATTGCTGTGGCCACTGCTTCCACTGACGTCGAATCAATTCGTTTCCTTCCTCTACCAGGTTGCACACCAAAAGAATCCCTCTTTTCGAATTTCCGAATCATTTTCTCCAGACCCACGGGAGTCATCGGACCAACGCCATTTTTCAAACCCTTCAGTGTCCGGAACTTCTGCAGAGCGACATGTGCAAAGTCATCATTCTTGTAATAAAACTTTACAAGCAAAGCTCGAATCTGCATTGAGACAGTCATGGTGAACGTCCATTACGCGGAAGGAGGAAAAGCCGTGTACCCAGCGTGTTTACACCTACTTAAATGGGTCGTGCGCATGACAGGTGTTTTCATTTACGTATCCTGACACGTGCAGTACCATTTAATGATCAATTTTCGCACTATTTTTGTCCTTCTGCCATACGTTTTCCCACTTTTCCCATAATATTCTGTTGCTATTGTCATTCTGACCAGTGATGTTATTTCTACAGCGTTTTGAAAGTTTAAATTTAATTATAATCATCCTGTATATCAATACCTTCGCCTGTCTGCGGTCATTTAACGTTGAAAAACCTTAAATTTATTAACTTGTTTTAAAATTACACAGACATAACAAAAATTTCAAGGGTTGGTGGAGTGGACTACGTGACAAATGTAGTTTATTGCAAAAGTCACCCTGCTATGTCTTTTTTATCTTTGAGTTTATCGTCAAATGAGCCAACTATATTAGCACAGTAAGTCCTTCCAGTATCCCCAAAATATATGTAAGAATTTAGCAGAATTCTCAGGTGTTTCTCAGGTGTTTTGTTAGTGCGGGTTGCCTACATTAGGGGCAGGTATGCACTCAAGGGCAAAACTATTGTTCTCCATTGACTGACTGGTACTTAACCTATTGTTCTCCTTTGATTGACAGGTCATTAACCTATTGTTCTGTTAAGTGGTTTTCCATGTCACTGCACCTAACCTATTATTTCCCTACCCTCTCCCACTCCCCCCCCCCCTCCTCAGGAAATCCCCCACCTCTCGCTGCTACTGGTACACTTTCAGGTATGAGTTAACCTATTGTTCTCTTTTGATTGACAGGTCATTAACCTATTGTTCTGTTACATGCTTTTCCATATCACCCCCATTTCCTTTTGATTGACAGGCACTTAACCTACTGTCCCTCCCACCCCCTCCCCAATCCCAACCCCCTCCCCCCTCACTGCTACAGGTACACTTTCATGTCTGAGTTATTGGAATAGGCCCTCCTCCCACTCTTATCAATTTGATTGACTACTTAATTAAATTAATCAATTAATCAACCTCTCTGGTGGGAAAGTGCCATGCCCCCCTGCCACACCCCCCTTCATTCCATCAGGACAATGCAGCCTCTACTAATCTAAGAAAATGGTAGGAAGATAGGTCACTTGGGCTACTTCCACTAACATAAGTCATCTGACCACCACCTCCTCCTAGGGATTGGCGGAGAAGGGCTCGACCTGTGCTGGACATTAGTCTTTATTTTGCCGCTGTGGTCGAGCAGTTCTAGGCGCTTCAGTCTGGAACCACACGACCGCTACGGTTGCAGATTCTAATCCTGCCTCGGGCATGGCTGTGTGTGATGTCCTTAAGTTAGTTAGGTTTAAGTAGTTCTAAGCAATTAGAGGCCTACCACCATTCAATGTTTTTGCCACAAGTTCTGGACTTCAACTGACCTAATACACAGTAGTGCTGCCAGAGGGCACTTTCGTCCATCCCATGACATACTCCAAGATGGCGTGGAAAATGGCGGAAAAACAGCGTGGTCGCCAAGGGTCCCAGAGTCCAACTAACCTAGTACACAGTAGCGCCACCAGAGGGCGCTGTCGTCGTTTCCATGGCGTAATTGAAGATGGCGGTCTGGTGGTGGAGAGGAAGGGTCTCATAACAGGAAATTCAAGGGTATATTGCTTATTTATAAAAAAAAATTAGATTGTGGGGGTTGGATTCCTCTTGCTCATCATTCCATGCTGTTTGGAAACTGCTGTGTACATAGTTCCGCGTAGTCAGCACGTACACAACTTTCCCGCTAGAGCACGCCCCGCTAAGCACAACAGCGCAGGCGCAGCGCTCGTCCATCTCCACACTACGAGATGGCGCTGTCTTAGAGATGGACCAAATTCTGCTTCCGCCGATCCGCGTATTAATATGTAACGCAGCCAATGAGATTGCTGTTAATGTAGAACCTTTTCTCCTCGCGGATCACACTCACGCAGTGATACCTGAACGCTTGAGGTATTATAACGAGTGTACAGACCTCCGATCAGTCAGTTTGCATTAGTCTATAGTCAAGTTTCAGTCTGCGCCTAATAAGATTATCATATTTCTGTACATAGCCAGGATAAATGTATAGACACTTTGTCAAGTATCAGAGATATGTGAGAATAAGATAAATGTACCAAGACCAAAGGAACTTCAGATTGTCAATTGTAAACAGCATCCAGAATCAAGTTATGTAAAATCTATGCTTGTTTTTATTTTAATAAATGTGTGTGAAATAATCAAGTTCTGTTTAAAGTTGGTCACCGTCAATCTGCTACTCTAAGCGTGCAAGTGGCATTTCTATGGTCTGACCTAACGGCTGAAGGTAAACACGCCACGATAAGACTGCTGACACTCGCTTACTTCGCTAGAGCAGCAAGTCAAATAATCTGATGGTGTGTGTACCGAAGGTCTTACAGTACGCACACCACAGAAACATGTAGGTCTTGTAAGAAGTAATTACATGGAGCAAACATGTTGCATAACACAACGTGCAGCACTGGTCGTTTGTCAGCACTTAACCTATTATTCTCTTAAGTGGTTTTCCATGTCACCCCCATTTCCTTAAACTATTCTACCACATTTGATACCAAATTAAGTAATTAGTTATGTCCTCCCACCATTTTATGGTACACTTCTCGAATTTCACATGCTGTTGAAAGCCATTTCTGGTACATTCTTCTTTGTCACCCACCCACTTAAACTTTTGTACTTGTTTTACTTAAAACAATGCAGATTAACTTCGTGTTCTGCAGTTAACTTGCCGTTGTGCTCCATGTCACCCACTCACACATCCCCCACCCCTTAAGGGGCTCCGGAAAGGCTCAAAATCATGAAAAGTTCAATTTTTACTTTTTTGCGTTTTCTGAATCTGCAGACTATTACCTTTTAATAGACATATAATTTATTCAATTCCGAAGACTACAACTATTTTTAAATTTTTTTTGAAATGTGTTCTACATGGGCGTGACCCACTGTGGCGCTGTTAAACTGCTGTCAAATGGTGTTATTACTAACGTCCGTGTTCATCAGGTACATTTTAGTGATGTGAGATAAAGTATGTGTTGTGGCTAACGTGTGATGGTTCAATATATATCGCTGGTGTGATTGTCGATTGTTTCATGTTTATTTACTCTGTCGTTATCTCGAAAATATTCGTAATTAATTCTGTTTCTTGAGTCTCTGTTTTGTTGAAGTATAATAATGAGTAAAAGTAAAGTTATTAGAAATCCTCTGAAGGCTTTTAAGAAAAGGAGAAATGTTGGAAAGCCAAATATAAGAATGAAGATAGGTTCTAACATGGTACGAGCGATGCTTGCTTTAGACAAGGAACGCCTTCGGGCTGCAGACAGGGCTGTAAAGAGTCTAGAAATACAAGCAAGAGTAAACAGGAGGAGGAACAAGAGGAAGCTGGAGGAGGAGTTTGCAGAGGATGAAGATAATCCATCCTATGGACCTGGAATGCACTAAAAACTTAATCCAATCTTTGTCGCTCGATTCCCAAAACTTTTATTTTCTCATACTAATTACATGTTTTCTAAGGATCTTCCAAACATATTTGTTTCAAACTTTCAGTAAATGTTACACAGTACCTTCTGCATAATTTAACACAGCCTTTTTCCAAAAAAACTGTATATTTTTGAATATATAAATAAAAAATTGCAAAAAAATGTTGTGAATTTTCATTACAATTGAAAAAAAATCATCTTTAATAACTGAACTAAAATTTTGTAAAATCCCTGTGATAAGTTGTAGCCCATATTCCAATAAATAATCTGTAAAAAGTTCAACTTCCTACCTCAAATACTTTGTGAGGAAAGATGTAATTTATAAGCGTTATTTTAACATTGCAAGTATAGGGCGTTCCGGAGCCCCTTAAGTGTTGTACCGCTAACATCACATTGATATTAAAAAAATTACGCAAATTAATTAAATCGATATTTTTCACATGTATGGGGTAGTTTTTTTTTTAATTTTCAGCAGCCTATTAGTCGGTGAAATCGATGCAGTACTGTTTTAAAGAAAGATCACTAGTAAAAAACACATCCCGCCAGTCGACGCCCGACGCCGCCCCCGCCTCAGCCGCCACCGCCACCGTTGACTCCAGCCCCGACCCCACCCCGTCTGCAGCCGCCACAGCATCCCTCTGGCGTCCGTGGACCGCCCTCCCTCAGGCTAGCGGCCTGACTAACTAGGTCTGCAGCAACATGCTGTTGCAGCATCGCTCGGTGTTGAAATTATTGTAAAATTGCTAAAATTGTTCGCACTATCAACTGCGATGCTTATTATTAGAATACATTGATGGTGTCTTTTCCACCCCATCAGTCCACTGGAACAGTGTTGGTTACCACATAATGATTGACTGACATCTTCTTTGAGTTGGAGAAAGAGTTTTGCTGGAGGGACAACACTTTCTGGTGATGGGCAGCACCGAAAGAGCGATCGCGGATGTGGCTGCAATGTGAGGAGCAGTCGAAACGGATTGCATAGTCATCAGTTATTCCGTCACTGTGACAGATGAGTTTAAAGGTAGAGGTCGTCAATCACTTTCGGACAGCAGTCTGGAAACTCGCCACAACGCCGCCAAACTCATCCAGTTTTCTTATCTTGTAGCTGTCTTTTATTTAAAATCATCCAGTGTGTGTGGCGTGTTATGATAGCCAGACTAACAAGATGATTTGCGCCGTGCGCGAGAGGCAATGGATCAGAATGTGTTAATGTCACTTTAGAACCTGACATGGACCTCGAAGTCGTGGAAGAAAAACAAAACATATGGCAGTGTACAAGTGTGTTACAACAGAAAAAAAACAATGTTTCAAACAATGACACTGGGTCACAGGGAGCTTCTCTTGCGACTTACAGTTACAGTATAGTGTGTGGGATACGTTCAATCTCCTACAGTACGGGAGATGAAACTTTAAAATGGTCGGTGCAGTGGATCAACACCTGTATATTTAATAGGATCGTCACATCTGCTCGATGCCAGCACGCAAGCGGTATTTGTTTTCGATGTATGGGAGGGAGGGGGGGGGGGGGAGATGCGGTAAAACCCTTATCGAATTCTCTATCGGATGAAGTTAGTGGAGCTTTAATAGTTCGTAATTTTTCTCTGTTGGATGGAACAGAATAACAGTCATAGCATGTTGGGCTGACAGACCTGAATGGGATCAGAGGGATTTGGATCTGCTTGTAGTTTGGGGACACATCACAATGCGCCCATTTCCATCGAATGGTCAAAACACGGTCCTGTCGCACTAACTCAGGTCACTCTGTTGCTACACGGGTTGTAGAAGGTGGCTCTCTCCTACTTGTGCTCAGTTCCGACTTAAACTGGAATGATCACATGCGCAAAGCTGCAGAAATGGCAGCAGTCGCAAGATGTGTGGGGACTGACTAAAACCACGTTGCAAATTTACTGTAGCAGATAGGTTCGAGAAAGGTGACTCGTTTCGAGATATGAGAGTGCCAGAAATATGATATGACATCGAGGCAGAATGCGTTACAAATACCGGGGAAATGTCTAGTAGCGGCGGCATGAGGGGGTTGCAAATACCTGTTCCACACCACGCTCCTTAGCCGAATCGCTTTCAAGATTCGGAAATTTGATTAAGAGGGTGCGCTGTCAGTGTCATGGTATTTGTCTGGAAAACTAATTCATTGGTAGGTAATGCCATACCTGGATTTATAAAGCCCATATAGCTTTTAACACGGATACTTGTGTGCACATGTAGAACCACGACCGCTTGTGACAGTAACATACTGTAGTTGTGGGGGATCGGATTTTTTTTCAAATCTGGCGATTTGTAAGACGATTACACCTCTCCTCCTAAGACGCATTGGTAGCACTCGAAAGAAAAACTTATGAGACATGTCGACCCATCGTTGATTCTAGGTCAGTATTACTTCTGATCACCAGCAATCTGTTATTGATGAGTAGTTATTGATTAGTAGTAGGGGGTGCATGATAGGTTCACCTTGAGCATCAGGCTTATAAAGTATGTGTTTGTGTTCCGATATGCACAAAGGAAATGACTATGTCCAGTCGTAAGAAAGATATGGATTTGACGTGGAGTACTGAGATAGCAAAGGGAAGAGTATATCAACTCATAAGAATGGTACCGATATTTCTATTTCCAGAGTCACAGCCGTCAGCTGGGTGTATTTCCAATACTTCGCTCATTACTGAATGTCGTTTAACTGCGACCGCCATCATAACATTTAGTTGTAAGTACAGGGATAAAATATACACTCCTGGAAATGGAAAAAAGAACACATTGACACCGGTGTGTCAGACCCACCATACTTGCTCCGGACACTGCGAGAGGGCTGTACAAGCAATGATCACACGCACGGCACAGCGGACACACCAGGAACCGCGGTGTTGGCCGTCGAATGGCGCTAGCTGCGCAGCATTTGTGCACCGCCGCCGTCAGTGTCAGCCAGTTTGCCGTGGCATACGGAGCTCCATCGCAGTCTTTAACACTGGTAGCATGCCGCGACAGCGTGGACGTGAACCGTATGTGCAGTTGACGGACTTTGAGCGAGGGCGTATAGTGGGCATGCGGGAGGCCGGGTGGACGTACCGCCGAATTGCTCAACACGTGGGGCGTGAGGTCTCCACAGTACATCGATGTTGTCGCCAGTGGTCGGCGGAAGGTGCACGTGCCCGTCGACCTGGGACCGGACCGCAGCGACGCACGGATGCACGCCAAGACCGTAGGATCCTACGCAGTGTCGTAGGGGACCGCACCGCCACTTCCCAGCAAATTAGGGACACTGTCGCTCCTGGGGTATCGGCGAGGACCATTCGCAACCGTCTCCATGAAGCTGGGCTACGGTCCCGCACACCGTTAGGCCGTCTTCCGCTCACGCCCCAACATCGTGCAGCCCGCCTCCAGTGGTGTCGCGACAGGCGTGAATGGAGGGACGAATGGAGACGTGTCGTCTTCAGCGATGAGAGTCGCTTCTGCCTTGGTGCCAATGATGGTCGTGTGCGTGTTTGGCGCCGTGCAGGTGAGCGCCACAATCAGGACTGCATACGACCGAGGCACACAGGGCCAACACCCGGCATCATGGTGTGGGGAGCGATCTCCTACACTAGCCGTACACCACTGGTGATCGTCGTGGAAACCGTCATCGAACCCATCGTTCTACCATTCCTAGACCGGCAAGGGAACTTGCTGTTCCAACAGGACAATGCACGTCCGCATGTATCCCGTGCCACCCAACGTGCTCTAGAAGGTGTAAGTCAACTACCCTGGCCAGCAAGATCTCCGGATCTGTCCCCCATTGAGCATGTTTGGGACTGGATGAAGCGTCGTCTCACGCGGTCTGCACGTCCAGCACGAACGCTGGTCCAACTGAGGCGCCAGGTGGAAATGGCATGGCAAGCCGTTCCACAGGACTACATCCAGCATCTCTACGATCGTCTCCATGGGAGAATAGCAGCCTGCATTGCTGCGAAAGGTGGATATACACTGTACTAGTGCCGGCATTGTGCATGCTCTGTTGCCTGTGTCTATGTGCCTGTGGTTCTGTCAGTGTGATCATGTGATGTATCTGAGCCCAGGAATGTGTCAATAAAGTTTCCCCTTCCTGGGACAATGAATTCACGGTGTTCTTATTTCAATTTCCAGGAGTGTATGTTCTGGTAATCCCAGAGTCTGGAGTGGGTGTAGAAAAGTGAGCAGGCAAGCAGGTCCGGACCAGAAACAGTAATGCATATGTGGCAAGGGGGAAATGAGCCCGAATTTGTAAAACAGTTCTGAGAGTGACTTCGGTCTGCTGAGGGCGCTCTGGTCACCTTTCAGGGGTGGATGAGCGCTGACCTCGCAGGCAAATATCTAGTTCTGTGAGGAGTGTATATGTGTCTGTCATCTCAGTATATGTACGAATGAGGTAAAGGGACTAATTTTGTATGTCACAGGATATGAATTCTATACTCCTGCGTCAACATGGTGCACAGTGATATATTGCTGGGTTGGAGATCTGTTTCACACTCTAATATTCAAGCTCCTGTACTCAGTGGGAGAGCAGTGTAATTGAGTAAGAGTCTTTCCATATTTGACGATATGTAGGGCATGTTGCAGTGTTTAATTGTCGACTCAGTTTGGTGATCTGTACAAAATACAATCATATTGCTCTATTCATTCACAAGACATCCATTGTGCTGGGACGTAGGAGTGTCTACAAAGTGATTGAAACAGGATGGAGGCAAGGTATGTATGGAAAGTTCTGCAAAAGCAAGTGTTCAAAGAAGTTGAAGCAGACCATCCATCTATGGTGGGGATGTCATCACTCATCCGCCATTGTGGCACTAGGAGATCTCCAGACCTGTAGCTGTAGGATACCGAAAATTCTGGCCGTTTTTTTCTCTTCTGTAAGACAGTGCTTCGAATTCTGTTTGCGTAATTGTTTTGATTTCCCCCCGTCTGTGCTTAGAGAGTGCTCTCTTTCCAAACAACAAGAATACTTTTATGATTAACGGTGTTTTCGTGAGCGTGCACATGCTGTCAGCGGTGAGAACGTTTGTGCATGTTGAAAGCAGGAAGGGTAGCACGTGATGGATGGGCTGCCCATTAGCACCGCGAGGAGGAATGCATTCAGCCTTATTATGCGCTATTTTTGTAAACAGGTTCTGTTAGGGCAAGAATTCCGTAATTACTAGCCGAGACATCACGAAAACTCCTCAGAAAGCGCACGTTAAGTATTTCTGGGACACTGAAATTTCCGAGAGTTAGCTATAGTTACTGAGATTCGTTCCGGAACCACAGCCGTCAAGAGGAGAAATCGATCGGTGTCAGAATGTAGCAGCAATCGTAATATTTAACTGTAGTTACACTGGTAAATATGTTCCTGGCTTCCAATAACCTTGTGAGTCTTGTATGTATTTGATGATCTGTAGACAACGTTTACGGAGTTTAACTGTCAGTGGAATTTAGCGATCTGTGCAAAATAAGTTTGCCGCTAAAAGTCTCATCTGCAAAAAACAATAGCGAAAGGATTGCTAGGAACAGTGCACCCTGTGCTATTCTGGGAAGCATTGGAACATCTCTCTCGGTGCTGGACCATACCGCAGCTATGTGTCATTGCATATGGGACCAGCATGAGGGAGTCTTGGAGTTCTGTGACGTCAATATAACAGTGTACCCGAAAACAGAAGCAAATTTCACCTGCTCGCTGCAGGTAGCAGCGGCTTCGAAGCGTCTCGTATGGTCCGTTAGGATCTCTAGGGAGAAAGGGGCCTGTGCTATTGTGGAAAAGATTTCTATAGCGCGGTCAGCGACGCCAGTATCCATAGATATAGCGTCAGCAACGGTAAACGCACGTGCTGCCCAGAGGCGTTTCGTGTATGGGATCGCTGTGAGCATGCCTTGGAGTTCTGTGGCGAGGTGAACAGGGGTGTGTGCTGCACCTCACGTGATCTGTGAGGACGTGACGGCAGAGGAGGAGAAACTGCGGAATCAGGTCGCTGCGAGCAGCCTGGATGCTGCAGCCCTAACCTGCTAGTCTGAGGGAGGGCGGCCCATGGACGCCAGAGCGATGCTGTGGCTGCCGCATCCGGGGTGGGATCGCTGCTGGAGGCAGCGGCGGGGGTGATGGCTGCGGCGGGGGCGGCGGCGGCGTAGGGCGTCGAGTGGCAGGATGTGTTTTTTATTGGCGATCTTTTGTTTAAACTGTATTTCATCGATTTCACCGACTAATAGGATGCTGTAAATTAAAAATAAAAACTACACCATCCATGTGAAAAACATCGATTTAATTAATTTGCATAATTTTTACATAAATATGGTGTTAGCGGTACAACAGTTAAGGGGTGGGGGATGTGTGAGTGGGTGACATGGATCGCAATGGCAAGTTAACTGCAGAACACTAAATTATTTGCATAATTTTTATGTAAAACGCGGTACAAAGTTTTAAGGGGGTGAGCGACCAAGAAGAATGCGCCGGAAATGGCGTTCAAAAGCACGTGAAATTCGAAAAGTGTACCAGAAAATGGTGGGTGGACATATCTAATTACTTAATTTGGTATCAAAGGCGGTAGAACAGTTTAAGGAAATGGGGGTGACATGCAAAACTTCCTTAGAGAATAATAGGTTAAGTGCTGACAAAGTGCTAGTGCCGAACATTAGGTTCAAAAGCACATGAAATTCGAAAAGTGTACCAGAAAACGGTGGGAGGATATATCTAATTACTTAATTTGTTATTAAAGGCGGTAGAATCGTTTTAGTAAATGGGGGTGACATGGAAAACCATTTAAAAGAATAATAGGTTAAGTGCTGACAAAGGGCCAGTGCTGAACATTAGGTTTTGCAACATGTTTGCTTCATGTAATTACTTCTTACAAGACCTACATGTTTCCAAACAGCATAGAATGATGAGCAACAGAAATCCAACCCCTACAAACTAATTTTTTTTATAAATAAGCAATATACCCTTGAATATCCTGTTATGAGACCCTTCCTCTCCACCACGAGACCGCCATCTTGGATTACGTCATGATAGGGACGGCAGTGCCCTCTGGTGGCGCTACTGTGTATTAGTTCAGTTGGACTCTGGAGCCCATGGCGACCATACTGTTTTTTCGCCATTTTCCCCGGCATCTTGGATTATGTCACGGAATGGACGAAAGTCCCGTCTGGTGGCAGTACTGTGTATTAGGTTCGGACCTCATGGCAAAAACATTGGCCTCATATTGCTTAAATAAAGACTGTTGCAGCCAAAATAAAGACTTACGTCCAGCACAGATCGAGTCCTTCCCCACCAATCCCTAGGAGGAGGTGGCAATTGTGTGACTTAGGTTAGTGGAGGTAGCCCAAGTGCCCTTTATTTTCCGCCATATTCTTAGGTTAGTAGAGATAGTCAAACTGGCCTATCTTCCCTCCAAATTCAAACTTAGCACCAATCTCTAGGAAGAGGTGGCAGTCGGATTGCTTAGGTTAGTGGAGGTAGCCCAAGTGACCTATCTTCCTGCCATTATTAGATCAGTAGAGGTTGCATTGTCCTGATGGAATTTGAACTTTCCACCATAGGGGCGTGGCAGGGGCCATGGCACTTTCCCACCAGAGAGGTTAGTTAATTGATCAATTTAATTAAGTAGTCAATCAAATTGATAAGATTGAGATGGGGTCTATTCCAACAACTCAGACCTGAAAGTGTACCTGTAGCAGCAAGGGTGAGGGGGTTGTGGAGGGGTAGGGGGTAGGGGGGACAATAGGTTAAGTGCCTGTGAATCAAAAGGAAATGGGGGTGACATGGAACAGCTCTTAACAGAACAATAGGTTAACTCTGACCTGAAAGTGTACCTGTAGCAACAAGGGGTGGGGGATTTCCTGAGGGTTGAGGGGAGTGGGAGGGAGTGGGGGAACAATAGGTTAAGCGCGGTGACATAGACCACTTAACAGAACAATAAGTTAATGACCTGTCAATCACAGGAGAACAATATGTCAAGTACCTGTCAATCAAAGGAGAACAACAGGTTTGACCATGAGTCCTTACCTGCCCCTGATGCAGGCAACCTGCACTAATAAAATGGACTCGCACCCCCTTAGCCCCACTACTGTCACGTCATATTTACTCCCCGATATTTTGTCGAACAATCTTGTTGCCAGCTTCAGTTGGTCCTAGATGACTACTGATTTGCAGCTGTCGGTGTCCTCCATATGTTTGCAATTAGTAACCCCACTACTTCACTCCTGTTGTTGTCTGTGCAGCCACTGCTCTGGACCGTATTAGGGGTAGTGCCGTCTGGTTCTGAAATCTGGTCTCCAGCAGGGCTGTTGACAAACTATCGATATTCTTTTCTTAAAAATATTGGCGATGTTCCTCTCAGCAATATATTGATATAGAAATGGCATTATTGAGAGTCGAAATTTTTATTTTATATTATATTTTTCGCCATTTTCGGTAAATATAGGATATTGTTCTCTTGAATTGTAATAGAACATAATTTTCCTTTCGCTGTGTGAAAGAGTATTTCTACTTTTTGAGCTTTCATCACGTCGGGTCTTTCTCTTCGACCGTGCGAAGCAAGTGTAGGTGGAATGAAGAATAAAGAAGACTGGGGGGTGGCGGTGTGAACGAAATAACAAGATTTCCTATGTGAAGGCATAGCACACCAGCTGCGTTCTAAAACAATTTTTAATGCAACTAGTATACTATTTCTTGACTTCGGCATTCTTCAAATACAGTTGCTGAAAATGATGAGCAAAAATTTAAATGACAAGATTAGTCTTTGGAGTGGGTGGAGAAGTGTGAGCGGAAATGGTGACGTAATCAGCGCTCGATGCTACCACCAGAAACTAGAACGTTTAGCTTCCCAACGGAATTTCGACTATACAGCTACTAGATAGCTAGCATTTACAGAAATGGAAGAAACAGGGAAATCGACATGAAGTGTTCTGGACAAATCCGATAGGTGACGAAACTGCGCGACACATCCGTCAGACACCTTTTATTGTGGCACTTACATATCAAACCTACTAACCACCAGCAATACCTCCACTTCGACAGCTGCCTCCCATTCCATACCAGGAAGTCCCTTCCGTACAGCCTAGCCACCCGTGGTCGTCGCATCTGCAGTGACGAGCAGTCCCTCTCAAAATATACCGAGGGTCTCACTGAAACCTTCACTGACCGCAATTATCCTCCCAACCTTGTACAAAAACAAATCTCCCATGCCTTATCTTTCCAGTCTTCCACCACTTCTCAATGTTCCACAGTCCAGCCACAGAAGAGCATTCCCCTCATAACTCAGTACCATTTGGGACTGGAGCAACTGAATCACATTCTCCGATAGAGTTTCGATCACCTCTCGTTGTGTCCTGAAATGAGAAATGTCCTGCCCACTATCCTTCCCACCCCTCCCACAGTGGTATTCCGCTGTCCACCGAATCTATACAATATATTCGTCCATCCTTACACAACCCCTGCTCCCAAACCCTCACGTCATGGCTCATACCCCTGTAATAGATGTGGTGTCACCGCCAGACACCACACTTGCTAGGTGGTAGCTTTAAATCGGCCGCGGTCCATTAGTACATGTCGGACCCGCATGTCACCACTGTCAGTAATTGCAGACCTAGCGCCACCACATGGCAGGTCTGGAGAGACGGACTAGCACTCGCCCCAGTTGTACGACGACTTTGCTAGCGACTACACTGACGATGCCTTTCTCTCATTTGCCGAGAGACAGTTAGAATAGCCTTCAGCTAAGTCCATGACTACGACCTAGCAAGGCGCCATTAGCCTTACAGTGCTTGTAATTAAAGTCTCATTTGTATCGTCAAGAGCGACGTACCACAATGATGGAATAAAGTTAAGTATCCGAGGAGCTGCATACTTTTCTCTATAGCATTAATTACGTAACCTGTTCCAGAATTCACGCCAGTCGGCGTGAGTTGACGCGTGCCCTTTCGGTATCTCCGCCTTGTGACTAGACTGTCTTGTCTAGACACAACAATAGACCTAGGTGCAAGACCTATCCCATACATCCTCCTACCATCACCTACTCCAGTCTGGTCACTAACATCACCTATCCCAGCAAAGGAAGGGCTAGTTGAGGAACCATTCATGTGATTTACAAGCTAAGCTACAACCACTGTGCTGCATCCTATGTAGGCATGACAACCAACAAGCTGTCTGTCTGAATGGATGGCCACCGACAAACTTGTGGCCAAAAAACAAGTGGGCCACCCTGTTGCTGAACACGCTGCCAAACATGATATCCCTCATCTCACTGATTGCTTCACAGCCTGTGCCATATGCATCCATCCCACCAGCACTAGCTTTTCTGAATTGCTCAGGTGGGAACTTTCCCTGCAATACATCCTACATTTTAGTAACCCTCCTGGCCTCAACCTTCACTAGTCACTCTCCTCACCCATCCAGCCCCCTCCCTGTTCCCATCCTAGCACTACACAGCCGTCATTTCATCGCCACACTCAGTCTTTTAATTTCCTTTTGTTTCTCTCCTTTCTGCTACTTACCCCTCCCCACCTTCTCTACTGCCCACCATCTAAACTGCAGTACTTCGCTGCCTGCCGTACCCACCATACTATCCCTCCCCCTCCCCGCCCCAGCCTCCTCTTTACCCCCACCCAGTCGCCACCCCCATCAAGCACTGGTGCTGCTGCTCGCAGTGTGGCTTCAGTTGTCTGAGACTGTAGATGGGTGTTCAAATTGCATTTGCGTGAGTGTGTGTGTGTGCATGCGAGTATGTGTGTCTGTTGCTGACAAAGGCCTTAATGGCTGAAAGCTGTAATTGTGTGAATCTTTTTGTTGTGCCTATCGCGACCCAGCATCTCTGCTATATGGTGAGTAGCAACTTTCCTTCTCTAAATTGTTACATGTATTTGCCATTGATAGCAACGTGATTATCGCCAATCGTGAAGTGCATTGTTTTCCTTTCAATTCTTGCTCTGAGGTGGATATACTCGATATACAGAATATCTAATAATAAATCAATACTCAATATACAGCTCTGAAACTAGCACTATATTTACTATGTGCAGCCGATATTGTTATAGGCCAATGTGTCAATAACTTCCGTCGACATATCGATACTTATATTCGATATATCGAACGACTATTGCGACAATATCGATACATCCGATTCGCGATATTTTTAAATATAACAACTGTCCAAGTCTCCAGTGTCCGTGTGATCACTGTTGGATGCGGACCTTGCTGTATGGGGACTCTTTTCTTTTTCTAGGCTCAGTGCAGGGTTCCACGCCTGACCCAGTTGTAGGCCACAATCTTTATTAATTAGACAATCTTGGACCCTGATTTCAATGGCTTCTTTAATCACGCAGTCCCAGAACGAGGAAGACTGCGTAAGAATTGTGGTGTTGTTGTAGACCATAGTATGGTCAGTTTTTATACTATGTCCGGCCAAGCCTGATTTTGTGGTCTGGGGTGATTCTGCGTGGGGTCTTTGTTCACAGCACTTCTCTTGTACCAATGTATGCTTTACCACACTGACAAGGGATTTGGTAGACTGGTTTTGCGACTGCGTAGGTCCATCTTTCACTGAGCCTAGTAGTCTCGATGTACCAGGGGGTGGACGAAATACACGTTAAACAATATGTCGCTTCAAGATCATGCCGATTCTTCTGAAAGAAAAACGTGATCCACGCTTCCGGCATGTCATTAACACACTCACAGATTGAATTATTGCGAATACATTTTATTTCAGTGTACAGGCTTATTTTATCTTTTCTTCTCGGGAACAGCATCCATAAGAAAAAAGCGTGGCTGAAGACAAAAGAGGTACGGAATGTCCAATTGCAACACCAGTACTACCAGTGAGAACACTGGGTGGTCATCCAGTCCATGAGGAAATGGGATTTGCAGTATCTGCTGTTTCCATGTCTACATGTGGCTTTCCAATTACCTGTTTCAACTCTCGCTGCATTGCTAAGAGCTATCTGGATAGGACGGGGCGGAAGGTGCCTGCTTTTCAAAATAATTTTCCTGGCAATGACTGGGTCATAGCATTTCTGAAAGACCACAAAGATTTAGTTTCCCAAAGAATAGCCAAAAATGTTACGTTTTCAAAGGATTCAACTGATGAAAAAAGTATAAATGATTTGTTTTCAAACATTGAGAAGGACATTGCTTATGTACCTCCACAACGAGTTTGGGACTATGATGAAACAAATCTCGTCGATGATCCAGGAAATAAAAAGGTTATCACACAGCATGGATGCAGGTATCCAGAGCAGATCCGAAACCCAGCAAAGGCTTGTACATCTTTGATGTTTAGTGGAAATACCGCATAGAATCTAGCACTTTATGTAATAACTATGAAGCAGAAAGCATCTGGTTTAGCGGGATCGAGAATGGACCGAATGAGTCTAGGTATTACAATAGTAGGAAATCTGGATGGCTGAATCACCAGGTTTATGAATATCGGTTCATTTCTTTCTTGTTGCCTATTTTGAAGAAAGAAAAGGGTGTCAGGGTGTTAATACCAGATAATTTGATCTCCTAAATCAATCTAGAAGTGCAACACCGATGTGAGGAAAATTAAATAAAATTTATAGCTCTCCCACCAAATACGACCCACCTGCTCTAACCTCACATTGTGGCATTTTTTCGGAGTTCAAAAAGCCATTCGAGGGAAATACTGTATTCATGGAAGATGACAGCAAATGCTCATCTACTCCCAAGGATGAATTTCCTAGGCTGTTAAAGAAGCTTATGGCAGCCGTGGAACTGAACATAGAGCCATTGGCTCAAATGGCTCTGAGCACTATGCGACTTAACTTCGGAGGTCATCAGTCGCCTAGAACTTAGAACTAATTAAACCAAACTAACCTAAGGACATCATACACATCCATGCCCGAGGCAGGATTCGAACCTGCGACCGTAGCGCATAGAGCCATTTATAATGGATCAAATCAGAAGAAAAATGTGAAGTCTGATTTACGCAAAACAGGAATTTTTTCCACTAAACAGGCAACAGGTTTTGTCGAGGTTTCCTAACGCTAGTCTAGACAACAGTTTGGGTGATATGACAGACCTCACTGGAAAGTAATTTCTTGAGTAGTTACATAAGACAAGGTACAGCGATACAAAGCCAAGAGAAGAGAAAAGACGTAAGAAGTTACGTGTCCTAACAAGGAAGAGCATTGGAACATCAGATGTTTTAAGGAAAGAGAGGGAAGCGGCAGAAAAGAAAGAAGAATCAGTCGGATGATGAAACTAACGTCATTGATACGTTTTCTTTACAGCATTCCAGTGAAACTGGTTTGGACTTCCTACGTAAGCCGTTGTCCAATCCTGATGAAGACAACTGTTTTGAAGGAACGAACAATGAAAATCAAGAAACATTTGCAGTTGAAGAGTATAATACCACAGACTTTTCAACAATGATAATCAGGAATCGTTTACACCTGAAGAGTATAATAACACACACTTTTCAAATGGAAATTACGTTGTCGTCAATTTTGAGGATAATTTGTTCCCAAGGAAGGTCACTGAGAAAAAGGTTGGTGGTTACACAGTTTCTGTTATGGAGCGATCGGATGAGTTGGAAATGGCCATCAAAGCCTGAGGCCATTTTTTATGGTGCAGACGAAGTTTTGTACAGCTAAAACCCACCCAAACAAATAAACAACAAAGTTTGTTGGTTTTTTTTTCAAGTGATTGGTGTAAATTAATAAGGTTATATCAGTTCTTAAGTTGTTGAACTGTAAAGCTGAAACAATAGGTATTATTTTTATCAAAGCCCGCCGTTTAAAAGTCATTTTTATTATGGACTTTAAAAATGTCCGAGTACAGAGACAGCCATTCACTGATTCCTGGGTGTAAGCGTGAAAAGTATTTCTTTCGTCACCCCTTAGATTTCGGATGTGGCCCTAAGGAGGTAGTTTAGTGGTGTAGTGCCAATCAGCTAAGATGTCCGCAGCTCGTGACCCAGTGGCTAGCGTTGCTGTCTCTGGGTCCCAGGTTGGATTCGCGGCCGGGTTGGAGATTTTCTCTGCGCGGGGACTGGGTGTTTGTGTTGTCTTCATCATTTCATCATCATCATCATCATTCGTGACCGTGGCTACATTGGACTGTGTAGAAATTGGGACTTTGTATGGGCGCTGATGGCCCTGCAGTTGAGTGCCCCACAAACCAAATATCATCATCAGTCAGCTGAGATGTGTCAAAATCGATGCCTGTCACACTGGAGCCTAGGAATCAATGAATGGCTGTCTCTGTACAGGGACATTTTTAAAGGCCAGAAAGGTGCGCGGAGGACCCTGATTGGTTGGTTGGCTGATCTCAAATAGTGGACCAAAGAGAGAGGCCACCACTCCCATGAGATTACCGAAGGATCTGAAAGGAAGTTGGCTGTACCCTTGCCTTGGAGGGCACTGAGTGTGTTGCCAAATTGGAGGTCTAAGAGAAACCACTCGCCATTTTATCCACACATGTGTCAATGTCACACCATAAAAAAAATGTGTGTGAAATCTTATGGGACTTAACTGCTAAGGTCATCAGTCCCTAAGCTTACACACTACTTAACCTAAATTATCCTAAGGACAAACATACACATCCATGCCCGAGGGAGAACTCGAACCTCCGCCGGTACCAGCCGCACAGTCCATGACCGCAGCGCCCAGACCGCGCTGCTAATCCCGCACGGCTGTCACACCATAGGACGACAGCGAAACAGTAGGGCTGAAAAAGCATCGACACACTTCGCTGCTTCAGATTAAGTTCAAATTTCAACGAATGGTTTTGAATGAGAGCAAAAATTGCGGTTGCAGAACACGCCACAGGGGTGCAATCACGTTCAACGAGGTTTCAGATCCACGGTGCTCTTAGAGACGGACTGAATCGTCTGTGTGATGTTAACAGTGTCAAAGACTGTCAATAACGTTGTCTTGTTTCTCATCGCACTGCGAACTGACGTTTTGGCCTGCAGAAGATGTGAGGATCGCCTTTTAATTGTGTTGCGCAGTGCAGTAGGAGATGGCAGAGGAAGAAAACCCTTGAGGCTATGTTACCCACATTGCAGCCATTTTGGTAGCCGCCATCTTAATGTACCTCTTAATTCTCAGGTGGGAAGAGACTCACATGACATTTCAAACAAATAGAGAATTACACGAGAAAAACAATGGTCTCTTACATTGAATCATTCTCGAGCTATGTCGCCTTTTGTGCAGAACAAGGCGAGGACTAGATTTAGACCCATTAGTTTTCTGTCTACATCTACATCTACATTTATACTCCGCAAGCCACCCAATGGTGTGTGGCGGAGGGCACTTTACGTGCCACTGTCATTACCTCCCTTTCCTATTCCAGTCGCGTATGGTTCGCGGGAAGAACGACTGTCTGAAAGCCTCTGTGCGCGCTCTAATCTCTCTAATTTTACATTCGTGATCTCCTCGGGAGGTATAAGTAGGGGGAAGCAATATATTCGATACCTCATCCAGAAACGCACCCTCTCGAAACCTGGCGAGCAAGCTACACCGCGATGCAGAGCGCCTCTCTTGCAGAGTCTGCCACTTGAGTTTGTTAAACATCTCCGTAACGCTATCACGGTTACCAAATAACCCTGTGACGAAACGCGCCGCTCTTCTTTGGATCTTCTCTATCTCCTCCGTCAACCCGATCTGGTACGGATCCCACACTGATGAGCAATACTCAAGTATAGGTCGAACGAGTGTTTTATAAGCCACCTCCTTTGTTGATGGACTACATTTTCTAAGGACTCTCCCAATGAATCTCAACCTGGTACCCGCCTTACCAACAATTAATTTTATATGATCATTCCACTTCAAATCGTTCCGCACGCATACTCCCAGATATTTTACAGAAGTAACTGCTACCAGTGTTTGTTCCGCTATCATATAATCATACAATAAAGGATCCTTCTTTCTATGTATTCTCAATACATTACATTTGTCTATGTTAAGGGTCAGTTGCCACTCCCTGCACCAAGTGCCTATCCGCTGCAGATCTTCCTGCATTTCGCTACAATTTTCTAATGCTGCAACTTCTCTGTATACTACAGCATCATCCGCGAAAAGCCGCATGGAACTTCCGACACTATCTACTAGGTCATTTATATATATTGTGAAAAGCAATGGTCCCATAACACTCCCCTGTGGCACGCCAGAGGTTACTTTAATGTCTGTAGACGTCTCTCCGTTGATAACAACATGCTGTGTTCTGTTTGCTAAAAACTCTTCAATCCAGTCACACAGCTGGTCTGATATTCCGTAGCCTCTTACTTTGTTTATCAGGCGACAGTGCGGAACTGTATCGAACGCCTTCTGGAAGTCAAGAAAAATAGCATCTACCTGGGAGCCTGTATCTAATATTTTCTGGGTCTCATGAACAAATAAAGCGAGTTGGGTCTCACACGATCGCTGTTTCCGGAATCCATGTTGATTCCTACATAGTAGATTCTGAGTTTCCAAAAACGACATGATACTCGAGCAAAACACATGTTCTAAAATTCTACAACAGATCGACGTCAGAGATATAGGTCTATAGTTTTGTGCATCTGCTCGACGACCCTTCTTGAAGACTGGGACTACCTGTGCTCTTTTCCAATCATTTGGAACCTTCTGTTCCTCTAGAGACTTGCGGTACACGGCTGTTAGAAGGGGGGCAAGTTCTTTCGCGTACTCTGTGTAGAATCGAATTGGTATCCCGTCAGGTCCAGTGGACTTTCCTCTGTTGAGTGATTCCAGTTGCTTTTCTATTCCTTGGACACTTATTTCGATGTCAGCCATTTTTTCGTTGGTGCGAGGATTTAGAGAAGGAACTGCAGTGCGGTCTTCCTCTGTGAAACAGCTTTGGAAAAAGGTGTTTAGTATTTCAGCTTTACGCTTGTCATCCTCTGTTTCAATGCCATCATCATCCCGGAGTGTCTGGACATGATGTTTCGAGCCACTTACTGATTTAACGTAAGACCAGAACTTCCTAGGATTTTCTGTCAAGTCGGTACCTAGTATTTTACTTTCGAATTCACTGAACGCTTCACGCATAGCCCTCCTTACGCTAACTTTGACATCGTTTAGCTTCTGTTTGTCTGAGAGGTTTTGGCTGCGTTTAAACTTGGAGTGAAGCTCTCTTTGCTTTCGCAGTAGTTTCCTAACTTTGGTGTTGTACCACGGTGGGTTTTTCCCGACCCTTCACGTCTACGAGGATACGTGAAGGGAGTTGAGTATGTGTGATCATAAGCCTTGAACACCTCAGAGAGCAGATTGTCGTGATGTTTGTGCTTGCATTCTGTTTCAAGTGTTGGTTAAAGTTCGTGAGGGACGGGTGAAGCAGATAGCAAAACATTAAATGTGCTGGACAGGATGAGAGGGTATAGCCATAAATGAAATTTTGGAGACTGATAAAATGCTGAAACGGCAATGCGCGCGGTCTGTGTTTATGTGAGTTTGGGCGCCGCTGACCTAGCTCGGTCTGCTGAGAACCAAAGAGGAGCGAGCTTCATTGGGGCTGTGGACCGAAGAGCCTTTAGGCAGCGCCGATAGATAACGGCGCTTGTGAAACGAGGTCATTGGTAGACACAGTCGGCATGAGAATTACCTGTGTCCTTGTTCATTGCGCTTGTAACACGCGGTGGATGGGAAAAACCCTTGGCTTTCGGCAGCTGAAAGAAGGCTACAGCTATAACCGACTCGAACAGAAAGAAATATAGTTCAATATTCAATAAGAAAATGAACACAGAGTAGCTACACAAAAATCAGTAGTGTCATTCATTGATGGTTATGCACCTTTAAACGGATCAGTAGTTTTTAAAATATTTAGGTTTAATGGGGTTGCATATAAAATGTATTTGAAAAATTAATATCTCGAGAACGTGTAGCTCGATTTTCGTAAACAAACTGTCTATGGACAGGGCACAACGAGCATTATCGGGAGACACTAATGTGATGCTAATAAACTGTATACAACTTTGAACTACAAGACAAAATATGCGTTCTGATCCATAAAAACCTGAAATTAGCTAAAAATATTATGGAAACTTTAAAAGTAGCAACAGATAATAGTAGGAGCAACTATATATTTATGTTCCTTTTATTTTATTATTAATTTTTGGTAATGAAACAAGGCAAAGCAGTATCAACATGGACAAATTCATGAATATTAAGAAAACTATTTGCCTGATTGGAAAACTGAGTACAGGAATGGAAAGCTGATAAAATTCTAGCCTAGACTATTGTATAATACATGTATGTAAAGTATAAATTAGTAATTTTAAATATTCCGAAAAACGAAAGATCACTCGGATAATTTCTAAGCGAGGCCGTAAATAGTCGGCGGCCATATGTAGTGGGCATTTTGGGGATTTTTGGGGCAGTCGCGTTGGGAAAGTGGTCCAGGTCTATCGTGTACGTGGAGTGATGACCGAATCACGTTTAGTTACAGTGTGGAAGTTTTATAAGTATTCAGTTTGGGACTTGTGTTTCTCGCGCCCAGTACCGGAAATTACTTATAATGTATTTCAGCCAGTGTCATAGTCTACGACATATAAATATTTTCACGCAAGGAGAACTTTAAAATTGTTTGCAAACAGTTGTAAGGGTTGGGACTTGTATTTATCGCGTCCAATGTTGTGAAATACTTAGAATATTTTTAGCCAGTGGTAGACTGTGGAATTTGTCGTATTTTCACGTCAGACGAATGCCGAATTTATCTTACAATGTTGCTGCAGTCTGGACTTGCAATTTTTTGAGTAATTTCCCACATGAAACTTTGGTTTTAAAATTAGATTTACAAAGAATTTTCGGGAACAATTTGCAGATTTTACACAAGACAGCCACCAGGTTAATTACGACCTCGCTCTTTAATGATGTTTGAGAATGTGTATGTATTAGCTAATGTGATAGTGGTCTACAAAGCGAGTAAACAGGTTTATTGTTAAACCTACAAACACTGGGAGTTGAGTTGTGATTCCTTCACCGCGATAATTCCTAGCTGCATTTTATTTGTGCGACTAATTCTAGAGTAATTGTGATATTGCATTTGGCTGGCACCCAAGCCGTTTGCAAAGTACAGTCACGCATTTTAGGATCTATGAACGGTGATGTATTTAACTCTATTTCATTTTTAGTTGGTACAAAAGCACGTGGGTTTCTGAGCTATTTTATTACAAATTGTAATCCTGAAAAGTAGTCCAAAAGAAATCACTGAGCAGTGATTTACCGTCGCAAGGTGATACTGAACGCATGTAAAGAAGGACAGCATGCATAGGAACAGGTCTGTTTGACACACGCAAGAACATCACGAAGATGCTGAACCGGTTGCTGTTTCAAGATAAGACGCCTACTATCTTGCGGAAGCCTACATGCAAAGTTTCAAGATCAGCATTGAGTAATCTATGAATACACTACAGCTTCCAACATATCTCTCGTATAGAAACTGTGAAGACAAAATTAGACTAATTACAGTACGTACAAGAAGCCAACAACCTTGCCGGAGTGGTAACTGTTGTGTCGTCCGAACAAGACACAGCCAGGGCAAAAGCACCACAGGCGCAAAGGTGCCATAGAGACTCGCCACCTGCGCCACGAGCGGCGCTGAGGATGAAGATATCGACTTCGCCTCGGCCAGTTGCCGGCCGAGTACAATCCGCCAATGACAGGTCGACAACAGACAGAAGTCTACTCGGAAGCTAGAAGAGCAGCTCTCGCCCACTTGCTTATAGATCATCGTCCAGCGCTGATTTAGTCAGGGAACATCGTTTAGTGCACTCTTAGAAATGAACAGACGGTTATTGTAAATTTCATTTGCTATATACTGTGAAGTTTACCTATGATTATTTGCACTTAGCCATTGAAGACATTTTTGTATTATATTACAAGCAGTGTTGCAGACTTAATAATTCAACAAGTCACAAAGATAAATAAACCTTTTTAACTCGTTTGTGTAACTTTGTTACTAATTTGTTGGGGTGTTGTAGAACCTTCGTTCTGCCATCCTCTTATTTGACCCTGGGGAATAGCTGTGCAATAGTGGCAGGGAGAAATTGTCTTAGCAGTTTAATGCATCGGAAGCCGTTTCACGAACTCACAAGTTGTTTACAAAAGTAATATCGGTTCCCATCAGGCCACTGTCAGGCTAGGCTAGCACTTACGAGGTGCATTCAAGTTCTAAGGCCTCCGATTTTTTTTCTAATTAACTACTCACCCGAAATCGATGAAACTGGCGTTACTTCTCGACGTTATCGCCCTGCAGACGTACACATTTTTCACAACGCTGACGCCATGATTCCATGGCAGCGGCGAAGGCTTCTTTAGGAGTCTGTTTTGACCACTGGAAAATCGCTGAGGCAATAGCAGCACAGCTGGTGAATGTGCCGCCACGGAGAGTGTCTTTCATTGTTGGAAAAAGCCAAAAGTCACTAGGAGCCAGGTCAGGTGAGTAGGGAGCTTGAGGAATCACTTCAAAGTTGTTATCACGAAGAAACTGTTGCGTAACGTTAGCTCGATGTGCGGGTGCGTTGGTGTAACAGCACACGCGCAGCCCTTCCCGGACGTTATTCTTGCAGTGCAGAAAGGAATTTGTTCTTCAAAACATTTTCGTAGGATGTACCTGTTACCGTAGTGCCCTTTGGAACGCAATGGGTAAGGATTACGCCCTCGCTGTGCCAGAACATGGACACCATCATTTTTTCAGCACTGGCGGTTACCCGAAATTTTTTTGGTGGCGGTGAATCTGTGTGCTTCCATTGAGCTGACTGGCGCTTTGTTTCTGGATTGAAAAAGGGCATCCACGTCTCATCCATTGTCACAACCGACGAAAAGAAAGTCCCATTCATGCTGTCGTTGCGCGTCAACATTGCTTGGCAACATGCCACACGGGCAGCAGCCGTGTGGTCGTCCATCAGCATTCGTGGCACCCACCTGGATGACACTTTTCGCATTTTCAGGTCGTCATGCAGGATTGTGTGCACTGATACCCACAGAAATGCCAACTCTGGAGGCGATGTGTTCAACAGTCATTCGGCGATCCCCCAAAACAATTTTCTCCACTTTCTCGATCATGTCGTCAGACCGGCTTGTGCGAACCCGAGGTTGTTTCGGTTTGTTGTCACACGATGTTCTGCCTTCATTAAACTGTCGCACCCACGAACGAACTTTCGACACATCCATAACTCCATCACCACACGTCTCCTTCAACTGTCGATGAATTTCAATTGGTTTCACACCACGCAAATTCAGAAAACGAATGATTGCACGCTGTTCAAGTAAGGAAAACGTCGCCATTTTAAGTATTTTAAACAGTTCTCATTCTCGCCACTGGCGGTAAAATTCCATCTGCCGTACGGTGCTGCCATCTCTGGGACGTATTGACAATGAATGCGGCCTCATTTTAAAACAATGCGCATGTTTCTATCTCTTTCCAGTCCGGAGAAAAAAAATCGGAGGCCTTAGAACTTGAATGCACCTCGTAGATGGCTGACAGTCCTAGCGTTGTTGGCAAGTGGGGTGCACTCAGACTTCATGAGTCCGACTGAGGAGTTACTTTATTGAGAAGCAGTGGCTCTGGTCATGAAAACTGAAAACAGCTGGGAGAGCAGTACGCTGACTACCTACCCCTCCATATCCTCATCCCCTGATGCCTATTGACTGAATATGAGACTGCGGTTGGTGAGTACCATTGGGCCTTTTGAGACATTTTCAGATGGACTTTTTCAGTTAGCATGAACAAGTAGTCTCTCTGACGCAAATGACCAGGAAGAAATTACTAAATGTGGACATAGGCAAGTACCCTTTACAAAGCACTTCACACTGTTTTTCAGAGTATGTATGGAATTTCACATCTCATATTATTGAGCAATGTATCTTTATTAAAGCATGTAAGTGCATTTTTTTAAAATCCTCGCACTTTGTTGATCTCTGTTATTTAAATTTCTTTATTGAACCATACTGACTTAAGTTATAGGACTGCACTAGTGTGTACCCAGCAAGGGCTATGTCTGGAATTCCTCCCCCCCCCCTCCCCACCTCTCGTAGAAATAGATTATGACCTTCCCAAATAGAGATCACAACTTGGCCCGCCACGTATACAGATGTAAACTACTGGCCATTAAAATTGCTACACCACGAAGATGACGTGCTACAGACGCGAAATTTAACCGACAGGAAGAACATGCTGTGATATGCAAATTATTAGCTTTTCAGAGCATTCACACAAGGTTGGCGCCGGTGGCGACACCTACAACGTGCTGACATGAGAAAAGTTCCCAACCGATTTCTCATACACAATCAGCAGTTGACCGGCGTTGCCTGGTGAAACGTTGTTGTGATGCCTCGTGTAAGGAGGAGAAATGCGTACCATCACGTTTCCGACTTTGATAAAGGTCGGATTCTAGCCTATCGCGATTGCGGTTTATCGTACCGCGACATTGCTGCTCGCGTTGGTCGAGATCCAATGACTGTTAGCAGAATATGGAATCGGTGGGTTCAGGAGGGTAATACGGAACGCCCTGCTGGATCCCAACGGCCTCGTATCACTAGCAGTCGAGATGACAGGCATCTTATCCGCATGGGTGTAACGGATCGTGCACCCACGTCTTGATCCCTGAGTCAACAGATGGGGACGTTTGCAAGGCAACAACCATCTGCACGATTGCAGCAACATGGACTATCCGCTCGGGGACCATGGCTACGGTTACCCTCGACGCTGCATCACAGACAGGAGCGCCTGCGATGGTGTACTCAACGACGAACCTGGGTGCACGAAAGGCAAAACGTCATTTTCTCGGATGAATCCAGGATCTGATTACAGCATCATGATGGTCGCATCCGTGTTTGGCGACATCGCGGTGAACGCACATTGGAAGCGTCTAATCGTCATCGCCATACTGTCGTATCACCTGGTGTGATGGTATGGGGTGCCATTGGTTACACGTCTCGGTCATCTCTTGTTCCCATTGACGGCACTTTGAACAGTGGACGTTACATTTGAGATGTGTTACGACCCGTGGCTCTACCCTTCATTCGATCCCTTTCGAAACCCTACAATTCAGCAGGATAATGCACGACCGCATGTTGCAGGTCATGTTCGACTGCTGCCGTGGCCAGCACATCCTCCAGATCTCTCACCAAGGTGGTCGAGCAACTGGCTCGGCGCAATACGCCAGTCACTACTCTTCATGAGCTGTCGTATGGTGTTGAAGCTTCAAGGGCAGCTGTACCTGTACCCGCCATCCAACCTCTATTTGACTCAATGCCCAGGCGTATCAATTCCGTTTTAACGGCCAGAGGTGGTTGTGCTGGGTACTGATTTCTCAGGATCTATGCACTCAAATTGCGTGAAAATGTAATCACATGTCAGTTCTAGTATATTTGTCCATTGAATACCCGTTTATCTTCTGCATTGCTTCTGCATTGCTGTAGCAATTTTAATGGCCAGTAGTGTATCTGTTCCATACCTATTTGAAGAATATCAGAGTATGTCATGCCTATTGACAAGCACCATCTGTATCACTAAAAAGCTAAAGAATTCATACAGTTCCAGTTGCCTACCTAACGTCTCCCAGGGTCAACAAAAATTTAATTTTCAGTATTTAAATTAATTATTAACAGAGTTAAAACTTTCTGGCTGTTATAAACTACACATTAAGAGATATAATCTTATTTTAATGGTTTATTAAAATAAGAAAAGTACCAAACATACAAGCCATTTGTATGTCTTGAGGTATTGTAACTCTTGGAGTGCGAATTTACCCAGACTGTATTCTTCCAGTGTTTGAGATTGAGAGCACTTCCAAAAACCTTTACACGTGTGTAGTGGTTACCCGTCGTGTTAGGATTTTTAGTGGTCACAGAGGCTGAGCGGGTGAGGTGATGACGCTGCCGGTGCAGGAGGTCGAGATCGGAAGCTGCTGTGGACCGCTGTCATATGCCCTAAGACGGTAGTGAAACACTGTTGTCTGAAAACATAATTATTACTAGTGGTTTTACTGTTTCCCAATATGATGGATGATGTGCTGTTTTGCACACCCGAGTGTGACAAGGAATGCGGACACGCAACTCCATCAGCTACAGACGTGGGGTACTTTTAGGTCAGGACCAAACAGTGCTGTTGTGCGGGTTGCTGGAAGCGGAGTTTGTAGGCGCAAGCCTACGGCAGCTCGCCAATAACTCGTGTGGTCTGCCCCAGCGCTCTCAAAGACTCAAAGACAGACGTGTGCTTCAGCGAGTGTCAACATCATGAAGTGGACGCGGGGTCACGAAGCTGGAAGTCCAGCACCCAAATCAGCAAAACAGCGTACAGCCAGGGAGGCGTTACTCTGCGAGGTGCCGGGGCAAGCACTGTATTTAACACTAAATTCTTCTAGAATCTACATATGTAAATGATGCTCTAAGTCCACCCCCCCCCCTATTCTAACTCCGACTTTTGCTGTTGCACAAGGATAAAAAAAAATACGCGAACTGACTCTAATCAACCCTGCCAGTGGAGTAGAAGAGAGTTTGGCACCTGCAATAATTAAATTTGATAAATAAGTTAAATAAACGAAGGTTCCATTAACATAGTGAGGAATGATAGGGTTGCTCTACCGATTAACAGAATGAAAGTTCTGTCTAAAATAACAATATGATTTATTAAGACTAAACACAAAATAATAAACAAAAACACATGAAACATTTACAATACATCAAATTGGCTCAAATTGGATACTCAAACAAACGCTGTGAATGTGAAGTTGTCCCTAAACTAGATTGTGAGGATTATGATGAAGTGGTATGTGCAGCCAATTCCTTGCAACTCAAATCTTAGAGAAAACACATAGCCAACCCAACATTAATTGCTGCTACCCAAGACAGAACAAAGTTAGAAAAAGACGAACAGGCGCGCTCTGCTGAGCTCTGATTATCACCTAGGAAAATCCCTGCCTGCCGGTGCTGCGGACATACCTTACCAAACTGTCTTCTTAACTGCCAGAACACGATTTGGCGTACCGGAGGCGATGGCTGGTTGCTTCGACGTCCTCGACCGAAAGACGAGAGCCGACTACCCACAAGAGCACCCGTACAAAACCGAACACAGAACATTCCCGCCCCCACAACAGTGGCCATGGTTAACCGTTCCAATCAGCAACTCGAAAACCGGCGGAAAATTCCACTCCATTGCAGGAACACTACCATTCCACCAATGGAGATTCTTGGCGCCAGTTTCTGCGCCGATTTTGCTACGTCACGGAGCTATGCCCTGAGCAAGCGAATCACAGTTACGATTTTGCAGAAAGCGCGGGAATTTGCCCGCCACAACTGCCTGGGTACACAAGTCATTCCCACGCCTCGCTGGTAGCCCGCCAGAAAGTGTTTTCGCTAAGTTTCTGCGAAGTAACGGAACCTCTAGCCCAGCCGCTACTTCAGACCCCTCCGGGCGTGTCTTTTGACAATGTCGGCGTCTGGAAAGCATTCACTCGACTCCCTCACAGCCGTCGGCTTACCCTTTCAAAGTCAGCAGAGCCCGCCTGTCACCGGACCACCCGGGTGACGAGAGACGCTGCGTGGGAAGTCCGCGTGTGAAGGAATAGCAACTTTCCACCGCATGCAATTAGAGAGGAGAATCGTAAGATAGAAATATGAGAGGGGGCTCATGCCACCTCTCAACTCCGGTGTCTCACCCAACATGTTGTAGGCAATAGTTTGCTTTCACTTGGTACAGCCATTGTTTGCGATGTGCATGTGGTGTGGCTGACGAAATAAAATACAAACTCTCTCACCAACTCGCCGAAAATCAAAGCTCTAAACGATTGACAAGTTCTATATCAGCTCGGAGCCCCCACACGCTCCTGGACGAAAACATCTACCCACACATTAATAGCATAAACACTTAAATGCGCCCCCGTAAATATGGTTGGACTTACAAGTTTGGCTACGTTTCGTCAATGGGGCGCCAACTCAGATTCGTCGTAATATACGCAATGTTCCACAAAAATATTTAATATAAATACAGGCATGATTTGCTAAGCAAAAATCTCGCACACACTCACATTTTTTTTTAAAGTTTCGCCAATTCGAATTTATTTCCAGTAAGAACACAAAAACCGAAAGCTACAGTTCACAATAAATTATTTTCAGAGCTTGACCGAGTTTCTTAAGATCTTGGAGGCGGTTGAATAAACCACGATTAATTGTGTGAGTTATCTTTAGAAAAGCCCGCATCTCGTGGTCGTGCGGTAGCGTTCTCGCTTCCCACGCCCGGGTTCCCGGGTTCGATTCCCGGCGGGGTCAGGGATTTTCTCTGCCTCGTGATGGCTGGGTGTTGTGTGCTGTCCTTAGGTTAGTTAGGTTTAAGTAGTTCTAAGTTCTAGGGGACTTATGACCACAGCAGTTGAGTCCCATAGTGCTCAGAGCCATTTATCTTTAGAAAACCGGTAAAATTCCACAATATACCAACCTATAAATTTCACAAAGGCTACGCCCTGAAATCCTACAGGGTGGTGCACGTTAAGTTACCCGATTGAATTTTGATCCTCACCCGATTGAATTTTGATCCTACAAGTATACTATTCGTGCAATAGCTTTCAAACTGTGCGCTCAACTTCGTGCAGTTCATGGAAACTACGCCAGATGTCGAGTTCATCGCTTCCGTTGTGAGTCCGCCATTTCAGAATGCCGCGATGGCGGACAAAAGACGGTTGACCGTCGCATAAAAAAATGCAGACTACATCAAAACTTTGAAGGTACTGGATCTGTTTAGGAGTGTCAGCGGCCACATGCACGCACCGTATGTTCGCCGCAAAACATTGATGTAGTTCGAGTGGCTCTGACTCATAGTCCGAATAAATCAACAAAAAGAGCCAGTGACGACTTTGGGATTCTCACGCCGGTTCTTTCCAAGAATTCAGTTCAGCCTTTGCTTGTACCCATACAATATGACTGTGGCGCATAAACTTACTGCGAGTGGTAAGGAGCGGAGACTGCAGTTTACAAGGTGGGCAATCGAGCGAGACCAAGAGGCAGTGCTACACAACACTTGGTTTTCTGACGAAGCTTGCCGGCCGCGGTGGACGAGCGGTTCTAGGAGCTTCAGTCCGGAACCGTGCGACTGCTACGGTCGCAGGTTCGAATCCTGCCTCGGGCATGGATGTGTGTGATGTCCTTAGGTTAGGTTTAAGTAGTTCTAAGTTCTAGGGAACTGATCACCTCAGATGTTAAGTCCCATAGTGCGCAGAGCCATTTGAACCATTTGACGAAGCTTATTTTTACGTGAACGGTGTTGTGAATAAACAGAACGTTTGATTCTGGGCGCGTGAACATCCACTAATAATTCGCACGAAAGACACCTATGTGGAGAAAGTGTGTGTGTGTGGGTCGCGATGTCCAGCCATGGAATAGTCTGTCCGTTCTTCTTCGATGCTACAATAACCAGTGAACTCTATTTACACATGCTGCGAAACCACTTCTTTCCTCAAGTCATGGCCTCATGCCTTCCACTGCAGACACAATGGTTCATGCGGGATGGAGCACGCCCCCATACTGCCAACGTTGCGCTTTATTTCCTACACGAAAGACTTGGCCTTCGGGTATTGTCAAACAGATTTCCAGAACGTTATGCAGGAGGAGGAATGTGGCCGCCCCACAGTCCGGACATTAACCCATGTGACTTCTTCCTTTGGGGGCTCCTTAAGGAGAAGGTGTACCACAGAAAACCCGAAAATGCAGTGCAACTTAGGGCCATCATTGTGTAGTTATGCCGCGCCATTCCAGAAGATTTCTGTCGAAGAATCGTCACAAATGCACGTGTGTGACTTGAAGAAGTTGTAAACTAAAACGGCAGTCATATTGAACATGTGATTCATTAGGGTGTATTTCCAAGCTGTTTTCTTTACTTCTACACCAATAAATTACAAATCTTGTGAACAACAATGTGTTATTCATTAAACAAATCAAGTGACTTATCGTGGGCCACCCTGTGTAAGTGCGGCTTGCATCACACGCAACCCGAAAAGTAACATCAGATGCGGAAACAATCTATGTCAAAAGTAGGAACTTTGAACAATTCACACACGCGAACTGGCGCCTATTTCACCGCTCATCAGATAAGACTTTCTTCTAACAGACTAACAAAGCCTGCCCGCCTCCAAATGCGTCCAAACGTGGACTCCCTCCAAATCGCCCAGGAAACCTAGGTCAAGCACCACTGAAGACAGTTAAACTACTGCACACGAGAATTGCTTAAATTCTTGATTTTAACCTTCTATACACATATTATAAATCAAATCAAACAGATATTCTCCGAGAAATATAATGCTGGTATGTTTTCTTTTATCACAATAGTTTATTCACAAACAATAATTTCCATGGTTTTCCTCCTCTTTCAGATTTATAAGTGTAAATATTAACAATTTAAACTATACATTAAATAATTTCCTATATATCTAAAATTTACAGTACTACCGCTGCATTTAATGTTTCTCTATTTATTTAGTAAGAAAAGCTGTTTTTAATTGCGAGAAATCCACTTTCCCGCCTCTGATTTAAATATGTGAATAATTTCAGTAAATCTTCTATCACATTCCGATATAGTTCTACGAGATGTATCACTAGACACCTCGTTTGTTGTAATCCGTTAATGCGTTGCCGAGATATTAATTTTTACAGTGCAGGAATTATTTATAACATTTAACATACAATAACTTACAAACTAATGCTCATAAACTAATGAGGATATCGAAGGCGCGTCTTCACACGCGTAATCCTCCATCTTTTCCATTTCAAATGAGTCTACTGGCTCTTCAGTGACACGTATGGTTCTTTATTTATTAATTTTGGGTTCAAGCTTTAATTTTGCACTGGACGCGAAAAGCGGCTATGAGAAACGAGAAGCCACTGTATGGCCCAACGGACGGGGTTCTCCGGTGCCAACCCCATCCGTGAGCACAGTGTGAAACTGGCCTTCCACATGCTCCCGTCAAGCTGATTTCAACTGTCAACACGAATATGACACGACCTTAGCCGCAGCCCGTGCTTCCGCGGTCGCGTGTTAGTGATTAATAAAGTGTCTCTTTCCTATACAATAGGCTGTCGTGTTACAAAAAAAAAAAAAAAATGGTTCAAATGGCTCTGAGCACTATGGGACTCAACTGCTGTGGTCATAAGTCCCCTAGAACTTAGAACTACTTAAACCTAACTAACCTAAGGACAGCACACAACACCCAGCCATCACGAGGCAGAGAAAATCCCTGACCCCGCCGGGAATCGAACCCGGGAAAACGAGCGTGGGATGCGAGAACGCTACCGCACGACCACGAGATGCGGGCTGTCGTGTTACACCGTTCGCCAGGGGGGAAGACATAGGATTGTCCACAGCTTTTATTGTCATGGAGATACCAAGCAGCAGCATCTAGCAGCAGTAAGTCCCACTACAGCCGTTCGGCTGCAGTCTTGGAGGCGGTGATTTCTCCTGGCAGTAGGCAGCGCATTGTGATTCGACAACCAAGTTATCCTGTAAATAGCGAGACTGACATTCCGTCGGAATTATAGAGGCAGATGGGATGACCAAATACTGAGACAGAGGTTTCTGGAACGGTCGTATTTAATCTGGACTTAATGCCATGATGGTCAGTGATGCGATCATTTGCCCTCATTATCTGGAGGTGTCAGTGGACTTGTCTCTACCGTGACGTCTCAATTATTGTCAGACCGCCACGCCTTCACATATCCTGTCAGTGCTAGGACGCCCTGGAGAGGCCGAGTTCAGAAGTTACCCATTGTGGCTCCGTACTGCGAGGTTCGCAAAATAACGCATTGGGTATTTTTGTACTGCGCCACTTGCACTCTTTCATTACGGCTTGGCTCGATGTAGAGATGTACTATGAACAACAGTCCGCCTTCTGCAACACTGGCACCCTTTGCATGCTCCAGATACCGTCTGTGACATACAGTACGATTCTCTGCTTTCTGTGCAAAGTTATAACTTTAAAAATTTGTATGTGCACTCAGGAGTTGGATATGCTTCGGAACACAGGATTGCAAACATTTTCGAAACTTTTTATCGCTGACACATCCCACAAAATAATGAAAGGAGAAAAGTTTATCGCTTACTACATTTTCCCTAATCATGTAGAAAAACTGTAACATCAGGCATGGCGTTTTAATTTATTATTTTCTTACAATTATTTCTATTCACAACACATTTTGGAAACTGTATCAACACATACCACTGAATGTATCTGGAAATTATATTACATCACACATTTCAGGAGGTGTGACATCATAAACATTGATATATATGGAAAACTAGCTTTTCTTAAAATTGTGCGCAAATTACGAAGACTATACTCATCCAGGTTTAATAACATTGGGTGATTTCGTGGTGTACACCAAGAGCTGTCGGTCACAAAATCTCATAACTACTTCGCCGTTCGACAGAATTTCGCTTGCACCTGAAACTGTCAGTGTAGCTCTGAGTTCTAAAAGCTTTCAGTAGCGTTATACTATCGGTTCACAATTTTTTTCTCTTGTTGCCAGCTAGTACCATAAACTGCTAACACTGTGAATATAAAAATATTCCCATATGCCTAAAAATTACCTGACATTCAATAAAATAACTTGTATAACTCTCATACAAAGTACATACTCTCAGTAAAGTACATTGTAAGTGATAGCTACTTATTAAAAGTGGTTGTTCAGCGATTAATAAACACAGTTTCCCAGTAGTTCTGCGTTCATATTGGACGTGTCGAGCGGGTAGAGCACTAGAATCTGGCCATCGAGATCTTTAATTTACTCCTGGACAGAACTGAGGATTTATCCTCGTTCCAGTCCCTCGAGGACGGCACCACCTCCACACAATCTGCTACCAAATGAGTACCAGGCAGCTTTCCCTGGGTCAAAAGGCAGCCAGGCTGGTATATCCACCATCCTCCCCCAGCCCACTCCAAGTGCTGAGGCGAAGAAATGCTGTACACACAGTCTGGCCAGTTACCTGGCCATGAGTTTACTTTATATTGCAAGATATTGCGCTGAGATTCCTCCACAAAACTAACATGATTTACCATCCCTTTCCCACCCCCACTCCTCTACGTCAGATGCTGGGTACGCTCTTAGCCCTGTGGCCTTCTAAGTGAAGACTAAGGCAACTGTATCTTTAATGAAACACATAAATTTAAAATGTCTAGAATCGTCAGCGAGCTGCTAGAAGTAGTGAGTAGTGTAGCTGGGTGGTTTCTGCCACTCTGATTTATAACCGTCCGCAGCTCTTGGTCGTGCGGTAGCGTTCTCGCTTCCCACGCCCGGGTTCCCGGGTTCGATTCCCGGCGGGGTCAGGGATTTTCTCTGCCTCGTGATGACTGGGTGTTGTGTGATGTCCTTAGGTTAGTTAGGTTTAAGTAGTTCTAAGTTCTAGGGGACTGATGACCATAGCTGTTAAGTCCCATAGTGCTCAGAGCCATTTGAACCATCTGATTTATAACCACAACAAAAACAAAGAAACAAAGACCATCTGTCACTTTCAAGGTCACTTTTCCCTCCCCCTACTCTCAATAGCCCATAATTTATAGCCCACTACCAAAACATGGTTGCCTCTATATTTATGCTACCTTATATTGAATACCGTAATTTATGACCCAAAATGGGTACCACCATAAACATTATCTTGATGGACTCGCATTCGGGAGGACGACGGTTCAATCCTGCGTCCGACCATCCTGATTTAGGTTTTCCGTGATTTCCCTAAATAACTCCAGGCAAATGCTGGGATGGTTGCTTTGAAAGGGCACGGCCGACTTCCTTCCCCATCCTTCCCTAATCTGATGAGACCGATGACCTCGCTGTTTGGTCTCTTCCGCCAAACAATCCAATTCAATCCTGTCAGATCATCTTTGCATCATCTTTGATATATTGACCTGCTACTATAACACATTACTAACTCTATCTTAATTACCATAATCTATGAACCAAAAGATAGCTGCCACTATATTTACACCACCCTTATTTTAATTACCATAATACATGACCAGGAAATGGCCACTTAAGATTTTCTCCTGCCCCACTCCACCAACTGGGAGATGAGATATTCAAAATAACATTATCCTGTTGTGTGGTGCTGCCTGCAAGGCTGCTTTACCTTAATTACTATAATTTATGACCTAAAAATGACGTCACAATCAAACATGGTTGCCTCTATATGCAGGGTTATTCAGCTGCCCCTACCATAATCATCTTATGTAACCCACAATGTTACGGCTGGCATTCATAAGCCATGAGCAAGATTTTCATATTCTCTCGCTCGTTATGTGAAAACTATTAGGCCTACAGAAGAAAAGGATCTTTTCGTAGGACGTTTTAGGTAGCTAAATTTTGTATTGAGATAAGTTTTCAGGCCGCAATTTTCGAGTTATTCAAGAAAATATACAAAGGTGACCTTCAAACGTACTTTTACTCCCACACTCAGCTCCCACTGGTCAGTATTTCTAGAATGTTGTTCGTGGCACTCCCTCTTACCACTGTTGCAACTGCACGAATTATTGCCCACATTCGACCTATTTTGGTCTGCATTGAATGACTGGCCTTATTACGCCATCGGCTTAATCGAGCACTTACAAATTGTAAAATAGACGTTTGTGTAAATTTTACCTAACAATTCCGTAAATTGTAACAGCATAAAATAAACAACAGTATCGTTGTATTCGTCAGGTCTTTTGACTACGAAACTATTGTGCTTGTCTACGTAATTAGTTTTAGCGTGTCGTTTACAAAAGTCGTTTTTCGTTCATTATCCTTATTGGCACGTTTAAATTAATAATGTTAACGAAACAGCCTACTGTGCTGGTGGCGTAACTGCCCGATCAATGGAGTCCAAAAACGGTCGAACATCGGGAATATTTCATGTACTGGGAAATTTTTGTGCAGTTGTAGGAGGGAGTGCACGATCAAGATACTAGAAATCCTGATTGTTGAGGGGTGACTGTGGGCTGGAGGTGCGTTTGAAGGTCGCTTTTGTAAGGTTTTCTTTAATAACTCGAGAACCGTGCTCCCCACCGAAAACGTATCCCAGTACAGAATTTAACTACATTAAATTTCCTACAAAAAGGCCCTGCCCATTTTCGTTGGGACTAATAGTTTGTACGTAACAAGCAAGAGAATATGAAAATCTCGAAGGTGGTTTATGAAGGTCCGGTATAATATTGCGGGTTGCATAAAACGACAGCGGCAGGGGCATCTGAATCATCCTTTAAATGTCACCCTTATCTTAATTAGTATAATTTGTGACACACTATGGTGTCACTGACAGGCTGAATTGTGATATGACGTATGTGTAAAAGCAGCAGGAAATTAAAAAAAAAACGAGAGGAACGTTTCTACAGATGTAAGTAAACACACTGCAGGCCACACACAAGGCACTGGCGAAACTGCACCAATATCCCATGTCTATACAATATTGCACACTTGTGCTAGTATCAGCACCACTGGGACAGGACAGAAACAATAACAGTGTCTTTACTATAAACAAGAAAAAATGTGGAAGGGTATCTCCCATGGCGCACTCCACACTACGGCCACACAGCCTCCAGCACTGTATGCCACCACTAGCAATGCTGTGACTGTGGGTCTCCCTCTACATGCACAATTATGCTACTGGAGTTTGAGTAGTGTCACACCCACGCACTGTGGAATAAATGACCCCCACACAGTGTGAAACTGGGGGAGACGCGGCTGTTGCATGTCTATAAACATACAGGGTGTTACAAAAAGGTACGGCCAAACTTTCAGGAAACATTCCTCACACACAAAGAAAGAAAACATGTTATGTGGACATGTGTCCGGAAACGCTTACTTTCCATGTTAGAGCTCATGTTATTACTTCTCTTCAAATCACATTAATCATGGAATGGAAACACACAGCAACAGAACGTACCAGCGTGACTTCAGACACTTTGTTACAGGAAATGTTCAAAATGTCTTCCGTTAGCGAGGATACATGCATCCACCCTCCGTCGCATGGAATCCCTGATGCGCTGATGCAGCCCTGGAGAATGGCGTATTGTATCACAGCCGTCCACAATACGAGCACGACGAGTCTCTACATTTGGTACCAGGGTTGCGTAGACAAGAGCTTTCAAATGCTCCCATAAATGGAAGTCAAGAGGGTTGAGGTCAGGAGAGCGTGGAGGCCATGGAATTGGTCCGCCTCTACCAATCCATCGGTCACTGAATCTGTTGTTGAGAAGCGTACGAACACTTCGACTGAAATGTGCAGGAGCTCCATCGTGCATGAACCACATGTTATGTCGTACTTATAAAGGCAAATGTTCTAGCAGCACAGGTAGAGTATCCCGTATGAAATCATGATGACGTGCTCCATTGAGCGTAGGTGGAAGAACATGGGGCCCAATCAAGACATCACCAACAATGCCTGACCAAACGTTCACAGAAAATCTGTGTTGATGACGTGATTGCACAATTGCGAGCGGACTCTCGTCAGCCCACACATGTTGATTGCGAAAATTTGCAATTTGAACACGTTGGAGTACATACTGACGAAACTAAAATGAGCTCTAACATGGAAATTAAGCGATTCCGGACACATGTCCACATAACATATTTTCTTTATTTGTGGGTGAGGAATGTTTCCTGAAAGTTTGGCCGTACCTTTTTGTAACACCCTGTATAACTGTCCCACTGCAACACCTCGCAGTAGCAGCACCTGAGGCATGTCTCTTCAATACACATCCCAGAGGCTGCATCTACATGAAAGCTGATACTCAAGGACCACGTATAACGTTTAACAAAATCATGTCTAATTATAAAACTTATTCAAAAAGCGTACATGCCTGATATTATTTTCATCTTCCATCTTAGCAATCTGCAATCCATATTGCGCATACATGTACGTTTAACAAAAGTAACTGGACACAAACTATTTGATATGAATGTGGGGTGTGTCTACCGGTCAAAATGCATTCCATATGTGAAAAGAATATCATGAGTGGTAAGACTGAGACATTTGTGTGGGATTTTCAGAGCATTTTAACTGTCGCATAATATTCTCTAGGAATCCAATCAGGATACAACAGTACCACACCATTTCGACAAGTATTTCGGGTTCTAAGTAACATGTCTACATACACAGAATAATGTGATTATCCTTTACAATAGTGTTTAGATCACGTGGAAGGGTGAAGCAAAATCTGTGATTTATTACCAGAGCACTTCATAGATGCAGCAAATCTATGCTAAAAGAGAGCTTGTTCGCCCTCTTCTCGATTATTGCTGCACAGCATGATATCACTACCAGATAGGATTGATGGATGAGATCGAAAAAAAGCTGAAGGAAGGGTGGCGCGTTTTTGTATTATTGTGAAATGGGTGAGAGAGTGCCTGGGATATGATGCGAGACTAGGGACGACAACATTTTACCATGTAGGCCTGCACACCATTTAGTGGACAATTTCCTTTATTGCACTGGTTCGCTTTAGCGAACGAAAAATACCAACTTTGGGTCAGATTTTTGAATGGAATGACCATTTTTTCAGTAGACAGAACTCCAATACGTGTACGAGAGTACAGATACATCCGTAACATTATCAAAAGTGGCTGGACACTTATAAGTGATCATTAATATGAGATTAACCCTCCAGTAGAAATACAGGGTTATTACAAATGATTGAAGCGATTTCACAGCTCTACAATAACTTTATTATTTGAGATATTTTCACAATGCTTTGCACACACATACAAAAACTCAAAAAGTTTTTTTAGGCATTCACAAATGTTCGATATGTGCCCCTTTAGTGATTCGGCAGACATCAAGCCGATGATCAAGTTCCTCCCACACTCGGCGGAGCATGTCCCCATCAATGAGTTCGAAAGCATCGTTGATGCGAGCTCGCAGTTCTGGCACGTTTCTTGGTAGAGGAGGTTTAAACACTGAATCTTTTACATAACCCCACAGAAAGAAATCGCATGGGATTAAGTCGGGAGAGCGTGGAGGCCGTGACATGAATTGCTGATCTTGATCTCCACCACGACCGATCTATCGGTTTTCCAATCTCCTGTTTAAGAAATGCCGAACATCATGATGGAAGTGCGGTGGAGCACCATCCTGTTGAAAGATGAAGTCGGCGCTGTCGGTCTCCAGTTGTGGCATGAGCCAATTTTCCAGCATGTCCAGATACACTTGTCCTGTAACGTTTTTTTCGCAGAAGAAAAAGGGGCCGTAAACTTTAAACTGTGAGATTGCACAAAACACATTAACTTTTGGTGAATTGCGAATTTGCTGCACGAATGCGTGAGGATTCTCTACCGCCCAGATTCGCACATTGTGTCTGTTCACTTCACCATTAAGAAAAAATGTTGCTTCATCACTGAAAACAAGTTTCGCACTGAACGCATCCTCTTCCATGAGCTGTTGCAACCGCGCCGAAAATTCAAAGCGTTTGACTTTGTCATCGGGTGTCAGGGCTTGTAGCAATTGTAAACGGTAAGGCTTCTGCTTTAGCCTTTTCCGTAAGATTTTCCAAACCGTCGGCTGTGGTACGTTTAGCTCCCTGCTTGCTTTATTCGTCGACTTCCGTGGGCTACGCGTGAAACATGACCGCACGCGTTCAACTGTTTCTTCGCTCACTGCAGGCCGACCCGTTGATTTCCCCTTACAGAGGCATCCAGAAGCTTTAAACTGCGCATACCATCGCCGAATGGAGTTGGCAGTTGGTGGATCTTTGTTGAACTTCGTCCTGAAGTGTCGTTGCACTGTTATGACTGACTGATGTGAGTGCATTTCAAGCACGACATACGCTTTCTCGGCTCCTGTCGCCATTTTGTCTCACTGCGCTCTCGAGCGCTCTGGCGGCAGAAACTTGAAGCGCGGCTTCAGCCGAACAAAACTTTATGAGTTTTTCTACGTATCTGTAGTGTGTCGTGACCATATGTCAATGAATGGCTCTACAGTGAATTTATGAAATCGCTTCAATCATTTGTAATAGCCCTGTACATGCCGTTGAAGAGTGTGGGGGTAAGTGGTGAGCCGAAGTAGCCCAGTCAAACCATGTCTTCATGACAACAAACCATGTCTTCATTAGCTTCCGTACACATTGTTTTGTGGTTCAGTGAGGTAAACATGCCTCTTCCCATTGACCTGGTTCAGCAGTGACGTATGCACAGCGGCGTGCACCGAGAATGCTGTGTCGACATCCGCTGATGCTGACAGAAGGCTCATGGACAGTGGCAGTCTAGTGGCCCACGGCCGTGACCTCGGCAGCACACTGTTTCTCTGAGTGGTAGCGGCGACCCCATCTGGACAATCCCCTCTGGCCTGCATGCATTCACTGTAGTGGGACGTGGAGACTACTTCGCTCAGGATTCGACCTACTGTCCCTGTGCAGGAGTCAGATGGTGGTTGGCGCTTTTGCTCAGAGTCCCCCTTGGAACTCAGTGTTGGCAGCAGCAGACTACGGCGGCAGGTTGGCAGCGCTGGGACATTAATTCCCACCGTGAACATAGCACTCTAAGTGGCATGTGCAGCCTATACTCGAACCTATCGTTGCTGTTGGCAACACACTCCATCGTCCCACGGCTCAGTGGGGCTCCACCATTGGGGTGCTGCTGCAGAACTTAGCAAGCAATATGGAGAAGACGATTGTATTAGGAATAAATAACGAATCTGTCCTGGCTCAAAGTACAGCACTATTGATACGCCTCTCTGGCACGTTTGTTTCCCTAAAACTTGCAGCTAGTCACATCATTCATCACAGAGACAAGCCTTCGTGTGGTGATAAAGGACCATTGTAAGGTGGCTATAATTTTGCACCTTACAAACACTCATCTACATACTTTGCCGTGATTTACAACCGGAATTAGCTATCATTTCATAGGTTTTACATAGTAAAAATGATTGACATTGTCACATACAACTAGTAGATAGTTGTTAACGATTATTGCATGAAAGGTGATGGATTGTATTTATTATCAAAACGGCGCAATGAGTGATTGCCGGTACTACATCTACATCTACATCCATACTCCGCAAGCCACTTGACGGTGTGTGGCGGAGGGTACCTTCAGTACCTCTATCGGTTCTCCCTTCTATTCCAGTCTCGTATTGTTCGTGGAAAGAAGGATTGTCGGTATGCCTCTGTGTGGGTTCTAATCTCTCTGATTTTATCCTCATGGTCTCTTCGCGAGATATACGTAGGAGGGAGCAATATACTGCTTGACTCTTCGGTGAAGGTATGTTCTCTAAACTTTGACAAAAGCCCGTACCGAGCTACTGAGCGTCTCTCCTGCAGAGTCTTCCACTGGAGTTTATCTATCATCTCCGTAACGCTTTCGCGATTACTAAATGATCCTGTAACGAAGCGCGCTGCTCTCCGTTGGATCTTCTCTATATCTTCTATCAATCCTATCTGGTACGGATCCCACACTGCTGAGCAGTATTCAAGCAGTGGGCGAACAAGCGTACTGTAACCTACTTCCTTTGTTTTCGGATTGCATTTCCTTAGGATTCTTCCAATGAATCTCAGTCTGGCATCTGCTTTTCCGACGATCAACATTATATGATCATCCCATTTTAAATCACTCCTAATGCGTACTTCCAGATAATTTATGGTATTAACTGCTTCCAGTTGCTGACCTGCTATTTTGTAGGATCTATCTTTCTGTGTATTCGCAGCACATTACACTTGTGTACATTGAGATTCAGTTGCCATTCCCTGCACCATGCGTCAATTCGCTGCAGATCCTCCTGCATTTCAGTACAATTTTCCATTGTTACAACCTCTCGATACACCACAGCATCATCTGCAAAAAGCCTCAGTGAACTTCCGATGTCATCCACCAGGTCATTTATGTATATTGTGAATAGCAACGGTCCTATGACACTCCCCTGCGGCACACCTGAAATCACTCTTACTTCGAAAGACTTCTCTCCATTGAGAATGACATGCTGCGTCCTGTTATCTAGGAACTCCTCAATCCAATCACACAATTGGTCTGATAGTCCATATGCTCTTACTTTGTTCATTAAACGACTGTGGGGAACTGTATCGAACGCCTTGCGGAAGTCAAGAAACACGGCATCTACCTGTGAACCCGTGTCTATGGCCCTCTGAGTCTCGTGGACGAATAGCGCGAGCTGGGTTTCACATGACCGTCATTTTCGAAACCCATGCTGATTCCTACAGAGTAGATTTCTAGTCTCCAGAAAAGTCATTATACTCGAACACAATACGTGTTCCAAAATTCTACAACTGATCGACGTTAGAGATAGAGGTCTATAGTTCTGCACATCTGTTCGACGTCCCTTCTTGAAAACGGGGATGACCTGTGCCTTTTTCCAATCCTTTGGAACGCTACGCTCTTCTAGAGACCTACGGTACACCGCTGCAAGAAGGGGGGCAAGTTCATTCGCGTACTCTGTGTAAAATTGAACTGGTATCCCATCAGGTCCAGAGGCCTTTCCTCTTTTGAGCGATTTTAATTGTTTCTCTATCCCTCTGTCGTCTATTTCGATATCTACCATTTTGTCATCTGTGCGACAATCTAGAGAAGGAACTACAGTGCAATCTTCCTCTGTGAAACAACTTTGGAAAAAGACATTTAGTATTTCAGCCTTTAGTCTGTCATCCTCTGTTTCAGTACCATTTTGGTCACAGAGTGTCTGGACATTTTGTTTTGATCCACCTACCGCTTTGACATAAGACCAAAATTTCTTAGGATTTTCTGCCAAGTCAGTACATAGAACTTTACTTTCGAATTCATTGAACGCCTCTCGCATAGCCCTCCGCACACTACATTTCGCTTAGCGTAATTTTTGTTTGTCTGCAAGGCTTTGGCTATGTTTATGTTTGCTGTGAAGTTCCCTTTGCTTCCGCAGCAGTTTTCTAACTCGGTTGTTGCACCACGGTGGCTCTTTTCCATCTCTTACTAGTAGGGATTGGAACGCCAATGGAAATGAAATGGCAGGCATAACTCATGCCCTGGGTGGAAAAGCCCGCACAGATGTGTTGGCTCTGCTTAACACAGGAAGTAGCCCTAGCTGGACGGTCGGGGCACCTGAGCGCTGATGCACTATAGAGTGGCGGCTGGCCGGTATTGTAGCTAGGCCGGAAGGATAACTGGAAACTCTGAAGAGCTTGGACGCAGCGGAGAGGTAGCGTTACTTCGGAAATCGCGCAGGATGGGTTATTTCCGAGGATTTTAACTCTGAGAAGCATGCCATTCAAATGGTTCAAATGGCTCTGAGCACTATGGGACTTAACATCTATGGTCATCAGTCCCCTAGAACTCAGAACTACTTAAACCTAACTAACCTAAGGACAGCACACAACACCCAGCCATCACGAGGCAGAGAAAATCCCTGACCCCGCCGTGAATCGAACCCGGGAACCCGGGCGTGGGTAGCGAGAACGCTACCGCACGACCACGAGATGCGGGCAAGCATGCCATTATATGGATTCCTAATTAATGGGGGATAGGTATTTCCTCGCAAACTTTACGCGCTGCACGACAAAAGACTAAAATATGGCTGGTCGGCGTTCGGAAGAATCTCTAGACAGGGAGAATTTTCCGTGGTTTAGAGAATATGATTCGCCTTCTGCAGTTACGAGGGAAGGGAGCCAAGCTTTGCTGAAAAGCCAGCGGTGGAGAGAAAGAGGTCTTACCGTTTGGAGCGCCCACGTTTGACGGTCGCTTAATATCTGCTTTTGTTGGTATAGACAGACTTGCTGTCTTTGCTCTCAGGAGATTTTATAGTTAGAACGGTTAGGCACTGTACTGTTGCGAACTTGTACGATTCTGGACTTTGCATCCTGGGTAGGGAGTCGTCGTTTGAGTACGCAGTGTTCAGTGATTGAGAGCACTTCCTCTGTCTATACTCACGTAGAGATGTTACCTGAATTCCGTCCTTGTGGCTGGGAGCTCGCGTTTCTTTTCTGTGGAACACGGAGAAGAGAAGGCAGTATTAGATCGTACTAGTCAGAGGATCCCTTCTACCGTTCTAGTGTTTGAAAGAGTTTGCAAGGTCTCTGTTGGATTCCTTTCGTGTTAATTTCTAAAATATGTTGCCATTTACGGCATAAATTCCTCTTCTAAATTTACTGTGGCGTTTCTGACTATCTGGGAGGAGACTGAGTAGTGGAACATGTTACTTTTACACATAAACAAGAACGATCTGTCACACTACTACACTTTAAAACACAGTTTATATGTAATTCATGTCACACAGTCTCATACGGAACCTACATCCGCTTTCTTTTATATACTGTATATGATAAGATACTGTCATCCCCCTTCCCTTCTGTGTGAGAGGATGAGTGAGCAAATGTATTTCTAGTTGCATGCTTGATGGTAGTAGACAAGCCTGTCTGCTAGAGAACAGTAGGACCAACGTCGGAACAGGTAGCTACGCTTTCTAAAAGCAAAGAGGTTTCTATCCTTAGTATGGTCCTGTCCGTCCCTTGTCATGTTGGTATAGGAAGCTGCCCCTCTGGTCACTTCCGTTTGTATTTGTGAGCCACCCTCAGGAAGGGACCAGGCAGTTTGTCCGTGGCGAGCGTCTGAAGTGGTAAGATCTCTGGCTAAGCGCGTGTCTGCTAAGTCCGTAGGACAATGGATTTCTTAAGTTCAGCCTAACTGAAAATTTAATCATCTTTATTTCAGCTTTAGCTCTAAAATATCTAATGTTATCTTAAATTGCAACGCAGTGTAATTCGCGTGTGAAGTTCAGAATATCTTCTGGTAGTTGCTTTCTCACTACTTTGTGAGTAAAGTGGAACCACGTGTTGATCAGTAACTCTAACGAAGATCATCAATCTTAAATGCGAATGTGCGTGAGATTATAACGTCTCGTCTTGACAATATTTTTCAATATAGCAAATTTTCTTTATGTTCAACCCATGTGGGGTGTACTTTGTGAGACCAGTACCACGTGCTTATACAGTTGTTTGACCCATCAGGTTAATAGTAAGACGATAGTAACCAGTTCGAGGTTTTTCTTTAGTAAATCGCGTTTCGATGTAATTTATTTTAATTATCAAAATTATTGTGGAGCTACACTCTTTGTGTAAACCAAGTTGACCACGTGAAGCATGTGGTGTAAGCATCAAATAGCCCTCAGCTAATCTTTTCGGGAAGATTTCACAGAAAGTTAGTATGAATTTAGTATACCAGTGTGTGGTAATTTCATGACGGACAGGATTGCGCTACGAACGTAACTTCTTTGGGTGGAAATTGAATCGGTTGGTTGTAGTTAATTTCCTCTTGCATATGTTTCAACGTTCTTCATGTGTTATTTTATGAATGCAGTCTTGTATGCAGTCTCCCAATCTTGGCTCCATATTTGATGTGTTCCGTAAGATTACAAACTCACATTTTCACAGTCCTAAATAAGGCACCAGGTTAGTTATGACTCACGTTTAATATGCTGAAATTTCAATGATCAATGTTAAAATAAATTTCCAAATATAAACTGATTTATTTCTTCTTATTTAAATTCTCTTTTATGTATATATATCACCGGTTGTCGTATGACTATTACAAGATTATAATTAATGTTAGTCTGGTTGGGAATTTGGTAAGCTAGACTGGATACCTGGTGAAACAGTTGCTCAGTAATGCAAGGTTAACTTCCCCAGACAGCTCACAGCTTTTAACCCGCTTTTATTGTCCATCAGCACCGCTTTCATAGCAAATTAAACCAACAACGTTACAAGTTTTTTATTTTATGGCTGAAGTTCCTCCATCGTCGCAGACATGTACAAGAAGCATTACTCTTACGCACTGCATGCAGTACATACGGTGATATTGCTAATTGATTTGGCTCATTAGGACTATAAAGCTAAACAGCAGTGATCACGTAAGTTTTATTTCCACTGAGGTTGCACATCACTGTAGATCATCATCGAAAGTATTGTCTTCTAGTGTTTGGTACGTAGATGATGTCAGTCATCTCATGTTATTCATATTAGATCGTGTTGCTATAGAAAGGGACCGATTTGGGCAACTGATCAGTAATATTAGTTAGGGAATCCATTTGTGTCTCTTTATAACGATTGGACATTGATTTATAAAAAAATGTAATATATAAAAGGGGTTTTAATCTACAATAAATCTATAAACAGAATCAACATTTATCATTTTGTAGTTACTACCTGCCATAATCATTCATTTGTGTAATTTATGTGTTAAAGAGCAACAAGGAGAAAATAATATCACCATTAAGAAATCCTAAGATTTGCTTCAGAGGGTAGTCAGATAGGGCCAAATCTTCATTTTTCGCATTCAGTATTTTCTGTTGCACACATTCATTTTCTCACCTGCCTGGAGTAGCATCTTGGATTTGGTGGCCCTGCCGGGATCCTACTTAGAGTCTTCTGGTAGCAGTCATAAAGTGGTTTGAAACCACAGAAATTTTCAAGTAATTTTTCCCATTTATAATGTTTAGGTGTTATTGATAGAGATCACCAGCTTGCATGTATAGTTTGCAGTGGTAAAGTCACATGATAACATTAAAAATAATATTTGTGTATTTTATTGTATTTCTTTTCAGAGGTGTTGCGCTTCAGCCCACTAGCTGCAATTTATTGATATTTATGTTATGTCATTTGTCATTTTATTTTGTTGATATTGTAACGACACTGCTCGTTCACGACATGGCCATTAGTTCAGCTTCTTTGTTGCAGAGATTTTACGTTACATCCGTCACATTATAAATGTGGGTATTGTTAATTGTGTGCACTTTTAAGAGAGGACTGATATCAGGGATCAGTCTATTATAACGAGGGCGAAAGTGCACTTAGTAGCGTAACAGATCACTAGTTGTAACAATATAGAAATAGCAGGTGCACGTGGTAGTCAAGAAAGCCTATGGGATGCGAAAGAGTTAGCTTTGTTAGCAGCACAGGTGAGGAGAACACCGATCCAAGGGAACTTTTTGAGGATGGTAGACACAGTCAAGCCTGTGGTGGGCAATCTAATAGCGAAGATAAGGAACAGACACACACTGAGGCAATCGTAAAGATACGGGACTACAATGTAAGAAGTCCAAGTGGATGCGGAACAACTAAGAATTGTGGTAGATCGCCGTCAGTGACATCGTCATGAGGCAGCATATCAGGGGCCCACGGTGATGACTTTCTAGAATACCAAGAAATGGGAACGGAAAAGGGGAGAAGATCACCTAAGAGTAGAGGAAGAGAAAGTCACAATATGAGAGAATATTTAGATAACCCATGTGCGTTGGGCATCCTTGCATACCTAAAAGCAATGGGAAGTGAAATAAGAAGTAAAATTCAGAAGCTCAGCTCAGAAATGGGAAATAAAATTCAAAAGGTCAGCTCTGAATTGGGAAGCCAAATAAAATGGGGGAATGATGAAGTACGCTCTGAAATGGGAAGTAAAATTCAAAACGTTAGTGTCGAAATTTAGTCGATACAACATGAAACGAGGGAAGCGAAAAATGAGGTAGTGACGCTCCGAGCAAAACTAGAACGAGAGATTGCGGAGGTCTGAAGAACTGTGAACGAAGCGCGAGTACTAGTGAGGGGCGCAAAGCGCATTGCTCTTGAAACATTAGAGAAGACAGAAAACACAACAAAGACAGGTAGAGGTGCATTAACGAAGTTGCAGAGGCGCTTGAAACAAGTAGAAACAACGCAGCTGCAAAAGACAGAAATTGCGCTAAATAAGGCATTGACCGCGGAGTTCTCACAATTTAAACAAAACATAGAAAGCGAAATCAACCAATTATCTCAGGAAGTCAGGTCGCAACCTAGTCAAAAATCACATCTCAGCAAAGAAATAGTAGGCGATTTGGAAATAACAGAAACCAAAAGAGCCAGTTCAAATTCAGCACGAAGTAAGCTTTACAAAGACGAGGGTAATGTTTTACACCTAAAAACTTTCATTGGACAATTCGATTTATCATTACCTCCTCAGTGATGTACTAACTGGCCTTCGTATTTTCACATATCGAGGGAACATCGGCCGAATGCATGCAGAACATTGCAAAAACGTGCACGTCATACGAAGAGTTTCGTGACGCATTTTTAAACAAATACTGGTCCAAGGAGACATAGCACAGGATCAAACAGGAAATAATGATGGGCAGAGATTTGGAGAGTGCAGGGTTCCGTAGTCCAATGAAGTATTACGAAAACTTGACCAAGAGAAAACAGTATTCGGACGACTCATGCACACCGGCTGAGATCATAAGATTGTGTTACGTGAAGTTGCCAATTTCCTACCAGCAAACGCTCGCCGGCCGATGTGTATCTGATGTAGAATGATCAAGGTTATCCCAGGAGAGTTAGAGTTCGCTCCCAACGAGCAGCAGACGCGAGAAAAACTTAGGCAGACAGACGTGCAAGGTGAAAGAAGGGAGAACACACTGTTTGACGCCATCTTGGATAACTGTACTTGCGTCATCACCTGACATCACGGTAGTGCTCTATGGTGGTGACGATATCAACTAAGCCAGTTGGGCTCTGGAGCTCGTGGTGAACCCACTAGGTGGCACCATCTTAGATTACAGTACTTGCGTCATCACCTGACGTCACTACAGCGTCCTCTAGTGGCATCGCTATGAACTAAGTCAGTTGGGCTCTGGACTGAGTGGTGAATACCCTGGGTGCTGGTGGTGCCTCTAATTGTTTAAATAAAGGCTGGTGTATGATTTCGACAGTTGACAATTAGCAAGCACAGTCTTTTAGAGGGATTATTATTTTGACAATTTAAGGGTTGTTTGGCTATCTGGATGTAAATGTATTGCATTAGTTACATGTGGTTTGCATGTCTGTAGGCTGTGCAGTGCGTTATTTTTGACGGTTTACAATTAGCAAGCGTGTGTGTAGAGCCTTATACATGAGTTAGATAGGAGTAGTTTGCAGGTCTGTATGCTGTGGGGCATGTCAGAGCGTGTGTTCTATGATACATATAATCCATCCCCAAATAAATTGCTCTCAAATAAATAAAGTACACTCCTTCCTCTCTCCATCAACCTAGTGCAGGAAGTCCTTTTACCAGCAATCCCTAGGAAGAGGTTGCGCCCTGGAGGCTTTGGTTAGTGGTGGTGAGCTTCGTTTGCAACGATTTTCTTAGGTTGGTAGCGAAAGCCCAAGTGACCATTCTTTACTGCAAGAATTCAAACTCAGCGCCAGTTCCTAGGAAGAGGTGGTGGTCTGGAACTGGAAAAGTAGTTGAAACTAGTTGGTTGAAAGTATAGTGAACCGTTTTCTTACCTATATGAAATTGGTTACATAATAAAGACAAATCCTCCTTTCCAGCAATTTTCTTTGCTAAGTAGAGATAACACGGGTGTGGCACATTATCCTGCTGGAATTTGAACTTCATGCCATTGTTCTGGAGTGTTAGATTAGTGGAGGTAGCCCAATTGACCTTCTTCCTGCCAAAATCAGCTATCTTGATTGACATCATGGTAGCCATCTTGGATGATGTCATGCACTGTTGCCAAGTCTACACGACGCCATATTGGATGATGTCATCGCCGCCATCTTGGATACATCTGGCAACAATGGAATGTGGGGCAGAAACAGCTTTGTCCCCCTACTATGACTATGTCCAATATTAGGGCAATTCTCCGTATACTACACATTTGCACACCACCAATCGTCTCCTCCTGCACTGCTGTGGCCACTGCTTCCACTGACGTCGAATCAATTCATTTCCTCCCTCTACCAAGTTCCACACCAAAAGAACCCATCTTTTAGAATTTCCGAATCATTTTCTCCAGACCCACAGCTGTCATCAGACCAACGTCTTTCTTCAAAGCCTTAAGTGTCCGAACTTCTGCAGAGCGACGTGTGCACAGTCGTCATCCTTGTAATACAGCTTTACAAGCAGAGAGCGATCCTGCATTGAGACAGTCATGGTGAACATCATAGACGCGAAAGGAGGAAAAGCCGTGTACCCGGCGCGTTTATACCAACTTCAGTGGGTCGTGTGCATGACAGGTGTTTTCATTTATGTATTCTGACACATACAGCACCATCTACTGATCAATTTTCACACTATTTTTTTCTTCTGCCATGTGTTTTCCTCCTCCTCCATTAATATTCCGTTGCAATTTGACGTCATTCTGACCAGTGGTGTTAGTTCTACAGCGTTTTGAAAGTTTAATTATAATCACGCTGCATATTATTCAAGTGGGCATGGATGGCATCCAAGTTAGTTATTCGATATTAAAGTGTTATGTTAAAGTTAACTAATATTTTATGTGTGTCGTAAAATCACTCGACCTCCTCTTGAAGTAAATCTAGGTTTGCTATGCCACACAACAGCTGGTGCTGACAGGTGTGAATATTAATGAACTATCAGTTTAATAAGTCACATTTGCAAAATGATGATAAGAATTGATTACAGAGCAATTGAAAAACTGGTAGAAGCTGACCTCGGGGAAAATCAGTTGTTTTCCAGAGAAATGTAGCAATGCACAAGGCAGTACTAATCCTACGACTTGGAACTTAGGTTGTAGAAAGGAAAATTTACATTTATGGCATTTGTAGATTTAAAGAAAGATTGCGACAATGTTGACTGGAAGACATTTTTTGAAATTTTCAGGGAAGCAAAGATTAAACACGGGGACTGAAGGTTATTTGCAACTTGTACAGAAAGCAGACTGCACTTATAAGAGCTTATTTTCCAGATATGGTATTTCAGTAACCATCTTTATGAGACACCGACGTATGTGGCTTTAAAGCTTGTCTATTTATGTTGTATCAAAAGTTTTCATTTTTCAAATGGTTCTAATGGCTCTGAGCACTATGGGACTTAACTTCTGAGGTCATCAGTCCCCTAGAACTTAGAACTACTTAAACCTAAGGACATCACACACATCCATGCCCGAGGCAGGATTCGAACCTGCGGCCGTAGCGGGCGCGCGGCTCCAGACTGTAGCGCCTAGAACCGCTCGGCCACTTCGGCCGGCTTCATTTTTCAAATTTAATTAATGGCGGTGCTATATTTTGCAGAATTTTAGATTATTACAAAATTCGATTATACAATTTTCAAGAACCTTAATTACATATCAACTTTTATATGAGAAACATTTTATATACGAGCGTTTTGAAGGTATTCGCTCTAAACTCAGTATGCCAAATTTTGTTTTGGGGTGTGTTTTACCCTGTAAAAGTTAAATAGGGTACAAACAAAAGTATATACATATTGCATTATCTTACCCTCTCTACATATCCGCCAGGTTTCATCAAGATCCTTTACTGACACTTGGGAATGCTCCCTTGTCAGTCAATAGTAATTGCCTAATGCTCCCTTTGAAACTCTAATCAACATTTAGTTCTTTCAGTTTATCCAGGTATCATCTCAATTTATTACCTAGTCTTGCTCTAAACAGTTATTTTATAGTAGTATAAAATTATAAACGTTAGTATTTGACGAATCAGAGATTTATATCCGCTTCTTGCAAACAACGTAATATTAATCTGTTAATTTCGAGACTGCTGTGACTTCAACAGCTGTTAGCTAGAGAAACCGCATTTTCGTGCGTTTTTTTTTAGTTCATGTTTTTGTGGATCTTATTTAGTACATTTATTAATTTCTGTGTGTTCAGCGAGTGCTGTTATCCCGCAAGTGAGTACTCAGTTAATGAAAGTCTGCTCCAGTTGCTGATATGAGCTACATTTAAGTCCACAAGGCTTTAATGAATTACGTATCAGCACCCAGAGCGCCCTTTCATTCGCTATTTAACATTTAGTCATCCCAGTATGACGACTTTACGCCTCCTTCGGCCTCTGGATGTTCGTTACATGTATGTAATTCCAATAACATAGAGTTGAAACACGTGTGCTCCAGCTTTATTCAAATAATTCGTGTCACATGTTTCTTCGGAAGATTCTTCTGGCTGTAGCACTGCTTTTGTTGATTTCCTGCGCTGGACTGAAGTTTACGTATCCCACTTTTTCTGCTGCGACATTTGTCACTGCTTTCCTAACTGCAGAAATGCCTCTTTTATTGATATGTGGAAAAAATTGGTATACGTAAGATATATCGGTAGCGGTTTCTCTTTTTGATGATGTCTTTTGCAAGACTACCCAGTATTGCATCGAATATCTAATTGCTCCCCTAAACACATAAATGAACGATTTGTTTTCTTTCTTGGCTTTCATTACTAAAGCCACCACGCCATAAATGTCGCTATTGATAGTTATCCACTTGCTGTGCTCTAATTGTCCAAATCACTTCTCGAGTCGGTAAGAATTAATGCTCTACTTTTTTTTGTCAAACATAGTTGCTTTTCTAACTGCGGCTACGCTCTGCAGCATAAACCTTACTTAGGCGTGGAAATGATGTTTCTCCCGTTACCGGTATCCGCAACGCAGGGCAGTAATATGCGCAACCAGCTCGCTCATACGCTTTGTATCCGTCAATTTCAGTATGCAGGAAACTTGATCATCTACTTTTCATCTAATTAGTTATACTGGGAGTCATGCTGGTTCCCACGAAGATCGTTGTTTCGCTCAAGGCAGACCATTATACGTGGAATCCAAATGTGCCCTTAAATTACGCTTCAGACAAATATGAGTGTCTTAAGGTTATAGTTCCGTGGGTCAATTCTCTACTCTTTCGTACATTAGTGCGACGTGTTCTCTTTTCCAATTGTTGATCTTCTCAACGGATCGGCAGTTAATTATCGTTAGGGTCGACGCTAATTCAACAAGAGATTCCATGTAGAAACTGAAAGGACTTCTATTAGGGTAAGAGCTGATTTTTAGCTTTCTTCTGCCTTTTGCGGATTTTCATAGTGGGAATTCTGTGAGACACAGTATGGCACATCCTGTTATGTGATTTAAGATAAATGGCGATGTGAAGGAGCGGCTCTCACAAACTGATGCATCTCTTTAAAATGTGTTTGTACATTAAAAGCACAGCAGAGGAATATATTAAAAGGGCACGATAGAATTTTATTCTCGTGTGGCTTGTACTTGTACAGTGCAAGAAAATGCTAGTCCATGATAGCTTGTGGCAACAAACTTAAGTTTGATGTTTACTTTGCCGTATCTCTCCGATAACGCGTTCACACCTCACCCCGTGCACTGCCAGCCCACCATTCGCGCCATCTACAAGATACGTTTCGCCATGCAGAAGGGATAAACTGCCTGCTTTCTTGTACCACCTTGTTGATTATGTTACACAAACAATCGAGTTCAACTATATTTCCGCTACTGTCTTCTCAATTTATGTAAACGTTTACTTGAACCAGGGCTTGTTTACCTTCCCACACGTTATCAGTACTTCTAGTACCCCTGGAACATTACCTCTCGAACACATCTCTTTGCTTTATTTACTTCTGATCCGAAATATTTCGAAAACTGTGCAGACAGGCGTCCAAATCCTGACCATTTAGGCGTTGGTTCATTACAAACGCCATGTTTCACAAGTCGACCTCACTAATCCTCTCCTACTCTGTTTCCGATAAACTTTTAATAAGAATATTCGGCTCTATTTTCTTTTAATTACGTGGAAATTTATCTGATTACAAATAGCCTGAATAAACTACATGGTAGTGCTATTGTTAACTGTCACAAAACTGTTCAGTAACTTCAGTAACTTCAGCGACTTCTGTGACATCTTTCAGCCACAGCAATAGCTTATACCTAACGTAAAATTTTCTCAAAGTTATTTGTCGTAGTCTACAAATACCTGAAGTTATGTGTAGATTTGGATATTAACGTGGCAGCCGGCCGCAGTGGACGAGCGGTTCTAGGCGCTTCAGTCTGGAACCGCGCGACCGCTACGGTCGCAGGTTCGAATCCTGCCTCGGACATGGACATGTGTGATGTCTTTGGGTTAGTTAGGTTTAAGTAAAGTCTAGAGGACTGATGACCTCAGATGTTAAGTCCCACAGTGCTCAGAGCCATTTGAACCATTAACGCGGTAAGCTGAAAATTAATGATCCGTATTTTTTATGTGAAAACTATTAAAGCTTTTTCTAAAAAACGTTTTTAACATTCTACGTCTTTATTCCTCATATTTGTATATTAATTTCTCAACATAGTCACCCTGGTGACGAACATATTTCTCCCAACAAGAGATCAGTTTGTTGATACCGTCACAACAGAATGTTTCACTTTGTAGATGAAGCCACAATCCCACCTCTGCTTGCACCACCTCATCTCTAACAAAGTGAACTCCTCGAAGGTGTTCTTTAAGTTTTCGAAACAGATATTGAGTATCGGACGGGGCCAAGTCGGGACTGTATGGAGGATGATCGATGCCAGTGAATCCTACGCGTCGGATTGTTGTAGTGGGTGATCTTGCATTGTCATAATGAAGGAGAGGATGTTCCGCGTGTCGACGGATTCTTCACATACGAAACTCGATTACATCACGCTGTTTCTCACTCACCGACGTAGTTACGTTACAGATCGCCATGTTACACACTGCAGTTCGGAACTCTGTAGCGGCAGAAGGCTGCGAATATGTAGACATGAAGAATAAAGATGTAGAATGATAATAACGTTTGTTTCACTTAAAAAGCTTCAAGAGTTTTCACAAAAAAAATCGGAGGCATTACTTTTCAGCACGCCCTTGTATGTTCTATCTGCAGATTCCATTCTGACGAAGTCGGGATGTCATTTGTGACATATTCATTTCCTTCATGGTAAAACACTTCAGTATTTACAATGTTTTTGTGAAGTTACACAGCAAAAGAGAAACCCGTGACCACTGGAGACAATGTCAGGGACTATCCCAGTGTCATACACACGCCGCATACACGTAGTATTAACCGACGTAATGGTGGAGTTTAAACCTTAGATGCCCATAGTGGGAATAAAACAAATTGTGACTACTAGCGGTAAACGTGTTGTTTCAGTCGAGTCACGGTAAAACATAACGTAAAATCTTAACATTTAAAAATACAGATATCATCCGTAAATTTAGCCATCACTCATTCTGTTTAGACAGAATATGCACAGAAGAAAGTTTATACAAAGAAAAAAGAGGCGAAAGAGAGAGAGAGAGAGAGAGAGAGAGAGAGAGAAGAAGAAGAAGAAGAAAGAAAGGTGGAAGAGGAGGCGGGGGGGGGGGGGGGGGGAGTGTATCGTATGCTGCACCTTGAAACGTCCCCTTAGAAAAATTTCTGAATTACTGTGCTGATAAACCTCTTACACTATTTGCTTTTCAAACAGGTGAGCAAAACTGAACGTACTCAAACATTCACTAAAGTGACACACAATATTTTTAGCGCAACGCAATCTGACTTTCAAAAATCCCTACAAAAAAAATGACCCTGACTAACATTAACCTATTGGTTACTCGAACTACTGCAATACAGCGAGCGCCACTACTGCCAGCTAAATAAAAGATTCAAACTACGGAAGGCACTCCTGCTTTCTGTACTTTTCTCGTATAGCCTCTCAATGCATTTCTTCAAATTCATCGCAGCTCATTCTCTTATAGGCTACCCCCTGTTAAGCTAACTTAAATCTACTGAGCTCAGGTGCTAAACTAAGGGACGAGGCAATGCAGCAGCACAAAACAATTAACACAAACATCAATGAGAAAAAATTTAAATAGGCAAAGCAATTGCAATATTACAACTAATATAAGGCACTGTGCAGCAAACAAGAAAAATAAATCAGTAGTAAAACTAGCTTAACAGAGTAATACAAAGTGAAATTTAGTAGCACTATGCCTGGCAAACAGCCGCAGAAAATGCAATAACTTATATCTAAACATGAGAAAGCTCAAGCAGAAAAAATATTACAGTAAAAATGGCCATGTTTAATACCTATGTCACATCTTAACACTAGAGTGATGCATCACAATTTATTCTACAAAAGAAATTACCAAGTACTTGAAAAGAAAATTCTGTATGGAATTCCTGTGAAGGGAAATAAATACTTGAAAAGAAAATTCTGTATGGAATTCCTTCGTTTTTTTTAAGTACATCAAAGTTATTGACTGGGTCTGTAGGCATAAAATATTTATATTAGTACATCTATAAAATTTTATTTTAACCAATGCTGCAGGGCAGCTAGAAACTAGATATTAAACAAAATGAGCAATCTCTCAACTAGAAAGACAATAGATGTAAAATGTTTCTCATCAATTCATAAGCATTACAGCAAGTAGCAAAAAGCATGTGCTCCACAGTATAATCATATGTTTCCAAGTAATAGCGTGTCTATTTGCGATCCTTTCTACAAAGGAATGTCAATAGCGAGGGTAATGGCCTCCTTTTTTTCTCCACCTGTGCCTCAGAAAGGCACACACTAATGGCTTTTTCTCCAGGCGACTGGCACACCTGGGCGCCACCTGGGTCACTTAGCTTCCTTACCGAAATATTTACGACAGCAGTTTGCGCTACAGTGACAGTCTTATATAAAAAAAGTTTCAGAGGTCGAGAATTTGCGTTACGAATGTGTAAAAACAAAATCCTATAAATATAACAGTGTCCAAAAACTTTTTTACCGGCATTGTGATACATTATGCATATCCACACATTTCATAACTCTTAAAGTACGATTCTTGGTTTCCAATATCCTTTTTCACAAGTCAGAGTCCCTAACCACTGCTCATTATTCCTTACCTTATTACACATATACATATTCGTCGACACTTCTTCAATATTTCATCATAATAAATACGTAGCATAATCAAATTTCTCATATAGCATCAGCTTATTGTTCATAAACATACCTCAGCAGCATAATACACATCGTCGTCGTAAAAATAGCATCATAACACCTCAGTCAAATCTCAAAATCGTCGTAGGTTTCTGCAATAATTTCAAAACCTAAAGAAAATTCTCTGCTCATTTCAGTAGTGTCATCTACCTCAAACGTACTTTAAAAATCATGATCTCATACCAAATACATCATTCAAAGCTCTCATAGTGTCACAATGGCTCTGAAAAAATATGAACAATTCACACAGTACAGACAAAATACAGTTTCATAAGTGTGAAGTTATCCAACTGTGTAATTGTGTAAACATGTGTCACTGATGTAAAAAAAAGTTTATCTCTCAGTTAAATGATCAGATAGCTGTGTAATTTATGTGTTAGAGGAATATGATACCGATGTGTAAAGTTGTATAAGGAAATACCATGTTAGCTAGAGCTCCTTGTGTTTGCCAGACACATGGTACACAAAGTAAGCGTGTACCCCCCTGAGGATTAATGTAATTATACCCTCAGGTGTTACAGATTACAGCAATGGAATGAAATATATCACAGAAAACTTTCTTTGTAATTCAAAAATCTTGAAAAATAAATGGTTTAAGTACAAAATTAAGCACTCAGATGCGTGTTCTGTAGCGCTAAATGTGCGTCTTGCTGTAAGATAATTCTGTGGAAGTGTCGTAGTTATCGTCCTCTGTAAGCAAAGTTCTGCTGAAGTCAATGTACTTACCTCATCATAAACGAAAGTGAAATGCTTTGCGTATAGATATCGTAGTTATTAGGTACCTTACCGTGATCAAGAAAGTACTATAATGTATCGTATTGTTGTGTTACGAAAGAGGCTGTCTCATTGTAGCTATACCACAAAAATTACTACTAAAACATGTTTTACTTTCCAGAATGATTCAGAAAAACTGTGCAGATATAAAACAGAAACACCGCAAAAGCAACATTGTAAATTGTCACTCATTAGTAGCGTCATGATAAAATCGTGTAGCTGTCACATAAACTAACCACTGTGTCATCTGGTATCTCACAGAATGTATTTTCAAGTATACCAAAATGTTGCATTAAAATCTCATTAGCAGTACCAGTATATGTTCTAAGTATGTGAGCCTTATAGTCGTTATGTAATCGTGCAACTAACAAGCAAGAATGTACACACACAATAACACTGTGTCGTCTGTTCACTATAACAATGCACTTGTAATTACTGTTTAAATAAGTTCTCTTGGTTCTTGATTGGATATTTAACTTAACAGTTTCTTAAGTCTGACAAAGAGTACTAGTAACGTGAAGTGAAAAATTTTATAGCAAAGACTAAATTAAAAAACAGATTATCTCTCAATAAACGGCTTTACATGTGAAATGTGGTGCAACCCTTTGCTCTTCCTAGTACGCAGAGTTTCAACTTTAACGCAATTATCATGTGGTATACGTCCGTAAAGAATATAGAAATTTTTCTCAAGGTTAGCGTCTATGTTATTTTTCCCTGAGCCAGTGGGCGCACGTGGCTGCCTGCGGTGCGAGTCATTGTCTGTTTCTTTGTTGGCGCGCGTCGTTCCTGGGATTAGGAGACCTAACTCCTACAAATTCGCCTTGCCGAGAGGGCCCAGCCTTGTTAGAATCTCGCCAGTTCTGATGGAATTCAGGCCTGTCGTTTTGTCGGTAGTTTACATACTTTCTTGTTTGTCGGTCTTGTGATGGAGAATTTCTCCCGGAATCGTAACTGCGTGGTGGACCGTTGCATCTGAAGTTATTCTGTCTCCCTTGATAATAATTATTTTGGATCCCATATTGTCTGTTTCTATGGTTGTCTCTGTTACATTCATTACTATGGAAAAGCGATCTTTCTCTGTAACTATTATTCTGCCAACGGTTGTCATATGGGTGGTGTCTGTTTTGGTCACGATTTGCGTTATAAGAATAGCCTCGTCGTGTCCAGTTATTATTTCTTTCGTCGCGGAATTGTGACGGATGTGACCTGTAATTGTTGTGTTCCTGTTTTCGCGTTCTGCGATTTCCGCGATTGTCAGTGTCAATTTCCAGTTCTTGTAACAGTCCATGAAAAGCTTCAATGTCGTCTTTGCAACGTCCTGCTAAAATTATATGTCGTAAATGTTCAGGCAGTTTGATTAAGCAAATGCGGATGAGTTCTGAGGGGCTGTATGGGTTTGACATGTACTGATTCTTGTGCAACATGTCTTCAAAATATTTGGCAAGACTGGAAAATTCAGATTGTTCAAGTGTTTCATCATCATGATGCTATGTTTTAATCAGTCTTGTGTAGCTTGAGACCAATATGCTGAGAGGAACGCATGGTAAAATTCTCCTTCACTGTGACAATCGTGAATGTCCGAGCGCATTCTTACAGCTGGTTCATTCTCCAAGTAGCCACACATAAATTCTAACCTGTGCTCCAATGACCAGTTGGGAGGAAAACAATGAGAGAATTGATGGAGCCACGCTTGTGGATGAATGTCGTTGGCAGAATTCTTAAACGTTTTGAATTTACATGTAGTAATGAACAGCTTATAGTCAAAATCATCGTGTCGGCGAGTAGCATATCGGTCATTCTTACGTCGTGTTGGCGGTTCCATCTCAAAATTCGGTGCACCTTGCCAATTTCTTTCATAATTTCCGAAATGCCCTGTGTTATTATTTTGTAGCTTTTCCGTATTTCTAAGTTCCTCTTCCCATGTTGGAGCGCGAGTGTCCTCTGTAATATGAAATTTTTGTATTACTTGTGCCAACTGATCTTGTACTTCCCGGATTTCTCTTTTGTATTGCGTATTAATTTGATTCTGATTTTGTTTGAATTTCTTAATTTGTTCATACTCTTCTGTGTCAGTGATGGCTACAGGTCTTGTGCCATTCAGATCATCATCTACCTTTGCAGATAAGTTAGTGAACTGATCCGAAAGTTCGGCTACTTTCTCCGATAGTGTACTTATTTCCTCAGTGTGTTTTTCTGAACCAAGTTTCAGAGTGTCCATTTGTGTTGAAATCGTATCTACTGTGTTCTTTAAATTTTCCTGAGTTTTTGCAAGTTGCGTAACCGAATCGGTAGATGCAACTGAGTCAATTTTAGCTTGAAAGGTGTCGTGATTTTCATGAACAATAGTTTGCAGTTCTTTTGTGGCTGCTTCGTGATTCTGTAATGCATTTTCATGACGCGAAAAAATAGGTTGGAAATGCTCACAAATTTGTGTTTTTACGTCATTACAGACTTTTTGACATTTCGATTCGATTTTATGTAACTCAGTAGTTAAATCTTCACGTGTTTGTTCAAGTGTGGTGTCTAACTTTTGAAGATTTTGTTCCATTGTGTCTAACTTTTGAAGATTTTGTCCCATTTGTTTCTGATTTTGTTCAAGCATTGTGTCTAACTTTTGTAGCCTTTGTCCCATTTGTTGCATTAACTGTAATGACAGAGCACTGGTGTCTGAAACATGTTCCTCAGTGCTATTCGGCAGTGCATTTGAACCGGCAATATTCGCATTTTGAAAAGCAGAAAGTGTGTCTTGATTTATTTGAGAAAACGGTAAGGACGCAAAACCTGAATCTACAGTATTTGCACAATTGTGTCCTGTCATTTCGGATTCCTGAGGCGAGCTGTTGCCGAGCGATCGATCGATAATGCTTCCCTGTTCACTAACAGTTTCACTGCCTACACCATTATTGCAGCCCGCTCCATTTCCCTATGCACAATTACCAAATTACTACTTTGAACATTAGTTAATTCATTACATGCTGACGCTAACACACTGCTTTCGTCTTCACTGTCATTTCTCAGGTTACTTTGGAGCCTACTATTACGTTTTTCACACGCAATTATTGTCACAATATTTCACACGACAACACAGAAAAACACAATTTGAAGAGCAAAAATAGGGGAACACATTAACATAGCACTGAAAATAATATCTAGTTAATTCAAAAAAATGGCTCTGAACACTATGGGACTTAACATCTGAGGTCATCAGTCCCCTAGAACTTAGAACTACTTAAACCTAACTAACCTAAGGACATCACACACATCCATGCCCGAGGCAGGATTCGAACCTGCGACCGTAGCAGTCGCGCGGTTTCGGACTGAGCGCCTAGAATCGCTAGACCACCGCGGCCGGCAGTTAATTGCAAGCGCAGTTGCGAAATACTTGGTGCAAATCTACATGCATGCCACAACTGTTTACTGTTCAACAATGAAAGACTGCAACTACGAAGGAGATTCTCTCAACAATTACGCGCTAGCAATAAACAATAGCTACACTAATTACACAAACTACAAGAAAAAAATCAGAAGATTCCACTGAGATATCCTCGGCTAAGGGTCGACATATGAAACGTCCCCTTAGAAAAATTTCTGAATTACTGTGCTGATAAACCTCTTACACTATTTGCTTTTCAAACAGGTGAGCAAAACTGAACGTACTCAAACATTCACTAAAGTGACACACAATATTTTTAGCGCAACGCAATCTGACTTTCAAAAATCCCTACAAAAGAATGGCCCTGACTAACATTAACCTATTGGTTACTCGAACTACTGCAATACAGCGAGCGCCACTACTGCCAGCTAAATAAAAGATTCAAACTACGGAAGGCACTAACTACTGATAGGCATAGTGAGCAAATGAAAGACTTTAATAGAGAACAAACAATGTATTTACCTTAATAGTCATCAAAAGTCATAATATATAAAGCAGTTCATGATATCCAGTATTACAAATTTCAAAACTCCGCCATCTCTCTCCCCACATCCACCACTGCTGGCGGCTCACCTCCAACTGCGCAACGCTACGCGCTGTTCACATCCAGCTGCCCAACACTACAACGGCAGACAACAATGCAAACTAGCCACAGACTGCACACAGCACAGCCAGTGATTTTCATAGAGAGCGCTAAGTGGCGTTACCAATATAAAAACCTGAACAGCCTACTTACAATCTCTGTGATTCATATAGTACGACTGAGAGTTTCCAAAGGCATTAATCACTCACCCCTTGCAGTTCCCGAAGCTGTCACCGTTCATCCAGATTCCTTCCTGAAATTAGTGTTTAAAATATTAAGGCTGGTTGTGGGACAACTCTCCAGGTCATTCTTATGACAATTGATATTCACTGCAAAATGTTTTACACAAATGCTACAAACAACTTACCTCATTATCCTCTGAATGCAAAAGGTTTCCGGGAGCGTGGCCTTTGGTGTTTAAATTGAGACTTCCTAAAGATATACACTCCTGGAAATGGAAAAAAGAACACATTGACACCGGTGTGTCAGACCCACCATACTTGCTCCGGACACTGCGAGAGGGCTGTACAAGCAATGATCACACGCACGGCACAGCGGACACACCAGGAACCGCGGTGTTGGCCGTCGAATGGCGCTAGCTGCGCAGCATTTGTGCACCGCCGCCGTCAGTGTCAGCCAGTTTGCCGTGGCATACGGAGCTCCATCGCAGTCTTTAACACTGGTAGCATGCCGCGACAGCGTGGACGTGAACCGTATGTGCAGTTGACGGACTTTGAGCGAGGGCGTATAGTGGGCATGCGGGAGGCCGGGTGGACGTACCGCCGAATTGCTCAACACGTGGGGCGTGAGGTCTCCACAGTACATCGATGTTGTCGCCAGTGGTCGGCGGAAGGTGCACGTGCCCGTCGACCTGGGACCGGACCGCAGCGACGCACGGATGCACGCCAAGACCGTAGGATCCTACGCAGTGCCGTAGGGGACCGCACCGCCACTTCCCAGCAAATTAGGGACACTGTTGCTCCTGGGGTATCGGCGAGGACCATTCGCAACCGTCTCCATGAAGCTGGGCTACGGTCCCGCACACCGTTAGGCCGTCTTCCGCTCACGCCCCAACATCGTGCAGTCCGCCTCCAGTGGTGTCGCGACAGGCGTGAATCGAGGGACGAATGGAGACGTGTCGTCTTCAGCGATGAGAGTCGCGTCTGCCTTGGTGCCAATGATGGTCGTATGCGTGTTTGGCGCCGTGCAGGTGAGCGCCACAATCAGGACTGCATACGACCGAGGCACACAGGGCCAACACCCGGCATCATATGGTGTGGGGAGCGATCTCCTACACTGGCCGTACACCACTGGTGATCGTAGAGGGGACACTGAATAGTGCACGGTACATCCAAACCGTCATCGAACCCATCGTTCTACCATTCCTAGACCGGCAAGGGAACTTGCTGTTCCAACAGGACAATGCACGTCCGCATGTATCCCGTGCCACCCAACGTGCTCTAGAAGGTGTAAGTCAACTACCCTGGCCAGCAAGATCTCCGGATCTGTCCCCCATTGAGCATGTTTGGGACTGGATGAAGCGTCGTCTCACGCGGTCTGCACGTCCAGCACGAACGCTGGTCCAACTGAGGCGCCAGGTGGAAATGGCATGGCAAGCCGTTCCACAGGACTACATCCAGCATCTCTACGATCGTCTCCATGGGAGAATAGCAGCCTGCATTGCTGCGAAAGGTGGATATACACTGTACTAGTGCCGACATTGTGCATGCTCTGTTGCCTGTGTCTATGTGCCTGTGGTTCTGTCAGTGTGATCATGTGATGTATCTGACCCCAGGAATGTGTCAATAAAGTTTCCCCTTCCTGGGACAATGAATTCACGGTGTTCTTATTTCAATTTCCAGGAGTGTACAGCCAGAAATGGACTTTCATTCAAACGCAGCTTTACGACCTCCGCAAGATTTGACACTGTCATCGATTGGTGGGTTAGCTTACCCCAAGATAACATTATTTATTTACTTCCTACGTGAACATTACGGTCCGCCGTCTAGATACTATGACAGACACTGTAATCTATTAATTACACGACTAAAACTCATAATTACACTATTTAATCATATACAATTGTTGCATTCATTCATAGCTTGTTATACAATTTTGTTTGAGTGTAATTACTGAAAGAGTGATAGTTGTCTTAGCATTTTGCGGAGCCTATTTGTATTTAATGCAACAGATGTAAACTATGTAGAAAAACTAAAGAAAGTAAGAGGAAAGAAAGAATATAGGAACGAATATGGGTAAATCTTTAGTGAAGCAGAACATGAAAAAACACTCGTTCAGTGGCCTTGCAGCTATGGCTCAGCTCTATGGACTTTCATATTCCTTTACAAGGAACATTACGATGCTTTATAAACTTAAAACTGAGCTTTGCACATAAAATATCTTACAGCCTGTTCTTCTTTTTACTTCTATTAATCTTCGGCATTCGTCTTTAACACCATTTTTCAAAAGCTTCTATTGTCTTCTGATCTGAACTGTTTAACTCTCACACTTCACTTCTGTACAAGGCTACACTCCAGATAAATACCGCCAGAAAAGACATCCTAACATTCACATTTATAATATTAAATAGGAGACAGTTCCTGATGGTTCGCAAAAGTATATTTACTTGGACACAAACCGGCTTTCTTCTTCTCATCATCAGGCGACAAATGAATGTCGCAAACACAGATGCAAAGACGTGCGACTTACACAGATATTATTTACACAAAACATACAAAAATGATGAGATGCAGAGTGTTAACACAGGAACGTAGTACATTTTTTGTCACGCAGAAATAATTCCATTAACTATAAAGAGCGGTACATTTAACAACAGATGAGGAATAATTTTGAATTTACCACTTCGGTCTATTATTTGCAAATTAAGTTTTAGTTTTGATGATAGACTGAAACTGTAAAATCAAAATTATTCATCAATTGTTAGTTGTACCTCCTCAAAAAGTTTTGTGGCCTTTTTTCAGTTAACGTAAAGTGACCACATTTTTGAAACAAGACAAAAGGACATCATAAATCTTTCTAGGTGAAAAAGGGACAAAAGAGGATACATAAAATTGTTTCGTCATAAATATGAAGGTTTCAAGTACTAATAAACATATAAAAATGTGTAACTTGCATACATAGTAGCTATGATTCACTCCAGCCAAACAATCCTGTAGAACTATTAGCACATTAGTCATTCCTCGTTGATATTTTGCTGGATATTCTTCAGTAAGTCCATTTTATCACACAACAGTTTGTAAAAATTTACGTAAGTGTGAATAAAGTTACCTCATTTATCAACATAGCTTTCAAAGTCTGCACCGTAAGAGGGCTCTTGTCATTTGTCCACAAACCATTCATATGGGGAGACACTAGATCAGTGGGGACGTTAGTTCCAGGTAAACGAAGACGAAACTCTAATATTTTAAAAAAACTGATCTAACGCGTATTGTTGATATTAAAATGTGAAAGTATTTGTACCCAACAGTCGCTAGGTGATGTTTTTTCCAGTTTCCATTTTTCTAATATTTTAGGGATGTACGAGAGTAAGTCAATTATTACCCGTAAAGTGGATATAAAATTTTATTGTAATCAAATAGGAAACTTAGACAAGCACATCATCTTTCGACATAGACTCCTTGCGTTTCAACGCACTTGGTCCATCCTTGTACAAGCTTCCTGATGCCATCATAAAAAAAGGTTCTCGATTGAGCTGCGAACTAGGAATGCACCGCTTCTTTCACTGCCTCGTCCGAGGCAAGTCGACGGCCCCTTAATGCCTGTTTGAGTGGACCAAACAAGTGATAGTCAGAAGGGGAAAGATCGAGACTATATGGACGATGATCCAGTACTTCAAATTTGAGTTTCTGCAGCGTTTCAGTAGTGAGGGCAGCAGTATGCGGACGGGCATTGTCGTGTAACAACACAACACCTTTTGACAGCAATCCTGGGCGTTTGCTTCGAATTGCAAGCTTTAGCCTGGCAGGAAGGATCTCACTGTAACATACACTGTTTATTGTTGTGCCCCTTTCCCATAATGTTCCAGTACTGGACCTTGTGCGTCCCAAAAAACCGTAAGCATCAGTTTTCCTGCGGACGGTTGGGTCTTGAACTTTTTCTTGCACGGCGAATTTGGATGTTTCCATTCCATACTCTCCCATTTACTCTCCGGCTCGTAATGATGGATCCATGTTTTGACATCAGTAATGGTCCTGTCTAAGAAGTTATCCCCTTTGTTAGCATAGCGATCCAAATGCTTTTTGCAGATGTCCAAGTGCGTTTGTTTATGCAACTGTGTGAGTTGTTTTGGGATCCATCTTGCAGAAACTTTATAAAAACCAAGACTGTTGTGGATGATTTCGTAGGCAAAACCGTGACTAATTTGGAGACGATGTCCCACTTCGTCAATACTTGATCGTCTGTCTAAGAAAATTATTTCACGTGAACGCTCAGTGGTTTCTTCATTTGTCGCGGTAAACGGTCGTCCGGCTCCTTCATCGTGCCTAACACTTGTGTGACCATTTCGAAATTTTCCAGTCCATTCGTAGACACTCCGTTGTGGCAAAACAATGTTCCCGTATTTACAGAAAGTCTTCGAATTTCGGCCCCTGATACGCCTTCCGACCACAGAAAACGGATCACTGAACGTTGCTCTTCTTTGGTGCAAATAGACAGTGGAGCAGCCATGATTAACAGCATGGCAGCTTGAAAACTGCAAAGATATAACAACAAATAAACAAAGCATGCGTCATTAACGTAAAACGACAGTACTACCAAAATAAACAAAAATATAACTAAATTGCGGATAATAATTGATTTATCCTCGTATATTGTTTAATCTATGTATACTTATTACACAGGCCAATATCGTCTATTATAGTTGAAGCAGCCATTTCACAAATGAAATCTTCTGTCTCTTGTGTATCCTTCCATTAGGGCGCTCCTGCCTTAAGTGTTACCCAACTACAGTCCCGCAAACTCTGCCACTTATTTAAATATTCAGCTTCAGTTTGATAAAATGTTCAAATTTTGCAATCTCAGATAGTAATCTATTATTTTCAGTGCACCAAGAATTGATCTGATAGCTGATGTTATGAAACAATCTTCACCCTTCGAAACTAAATTAGCTCTCAAATCATTTAACACAGAAATTACGTCAAAGCTGTAATTGTTTAACTTTCTACTCTTTGAGCTGAAGCGTGAAAAGTTGATGCTTGGTTGTGACGAAAGTACAGTCAGACTTCTGATAAAGGATTTTCAAAGAATGACTTGATAATAAACGGACATTTATTTTGAAATTCTAAATACGATATCAGAAGAACACACACACTCAGAAGACGCTCGACTGCAGGGAATACGAACATTACAGTACGTATTATCTGCACAAAGAGCGAGCGTTTTTTTTTTCTTTTAAGTTATTTTTTTCAAACATTCACTCAAAAATATAGCAATGAATTCTGAAGTTTCTCCAGGTTAAGAATTGAGATCCCCTCTGTAGGATTAAAGTACCTTACAAGCAAAAGAAATATTTTTACGCCATTATAGTTTGATAGTAAATCAGATTCTAGTTGAGAAATGGCAAATGGGATTAATGCATTTAATATAAGTGCTCGGTTTAGTTACAGCCACAGTTAAAGTTTGGTTGGAAAGTACATTGCATAAGTTTAGCAATGCATTCCATTGATCCGAAAGATTCATTGTGGTGGACATTTGCCAATTTATTACCAAAACTTTCACTTTTTTGAAAAGTTAGTCACTACAGTGCCAGAAGAAGTACTTGCGTACATCATTCTTTCAGGTTTTTCACTTTATGTGTCATGATATATTCCATCGCCCCTCCCATGGCTTATACTGAAAATAGATAGTTATTGCATCGAAAATATGAGTCAGAAATTATTTTCTTAATGGATGGGTATTCCTTTTGTAGGTCGCTATTGAAAACACACTGGCGCATTATTAGCTTCAAGTGATTTAGCACTCGCAGTTTACAAAAGCTCACAGTAATTTATTATTTCACAAATGCGTAACACAGTATTGTTCTAGTGCATTTCTTATTATTCGTACTCAAGCTTAAGGATTTACATTTTCCATTACTGTTGGCGGCTTTCACATCAAACAAAAGTTCAATTGTCGTCCGCACCTGCACTTTTCCAAGCAGTCTCCACACGGTTTCAGGTGAATATGTATTTAAAACCGTAATACACTGAAGAGTCGAAGACACTGGTACACCTGCCTAATATCGTGTAGGGTCCCAGCGAGCACGCACAAGTGGCGCAACACGACGTGGAATGGTCCCGACTAATGTCTGAAGTAGTGCTGGAGGGAATTGACACCATGAATCCTGCAGGGCTGTCTATAAGTCCGTAAGAGTACGAGCGGGTGGAGGTCTCTTCTGAACAGCACGTTGCAGGGCATCCCAGATATGCTCAATAATGTCTATGTCTGGGGAGCTTGGTGGCCAGCGGATGTGTTTAAATTCAGAAGACTGTTCCTGGAGCCTCTCTGTTGCAGTTCTGGATGTGTGGGGTGTCGCATTGTCCTGCTGGAAATGCCCAAGTTTGTCGGAATGCACAATGGCCATGAATGGATGCAGATGATCATACAGGATGCTTACGTACGTGTCTTCTGTCAGAATCGTTTCTAGACGTACCAGGGGCCCCATATCACTCCAACTGCACACGCCCCACACTATTACATAGCCTCCACCAGCTTGAACAGTCCACTGCTGACATACAGGATCTATGGATTCATGAGGTTGTCTCCATACCCGTACGTGTCCATCCGCTCGAAACACTCTGAAACGAGACTCGTCCTACCAGGCAACATGTTTCCAGTCATCAACAGTACAATATCGGTGTTGACGGGTCAAGGTGAGGCATAAAGCTTTGTATCGTGCAGTCAAATGATTCAAATGTCTCTGAGCACTATGGGACTTAACATCTGAGGTCATCAGACCCCTAGAACTTAGAACTACTTAAACCTAACTAATCTAAGGACATCACATACATCCATACCCGAGGCAGGATTCGAACCTGCGACCGTAGCGGTCACGCGGTTCCAGACTGAAGCGCCTAGAACCGCTCGGCCACACCGGCCGGCTGTTTCGTGCAGTCATCAACGATACACGAGTGGACCTTCGGCTCCGAAAGCCCATACCGATGATGTTTCGTTGAATGGTTCCCACGCTGATACTTGTTGATGGCCCAGCATTGAAATCTGCAGCAATTTGCGGAAGGGTTGGACTTCTGTCACGGTGAACGATTCTCTTCAGCCGTCGTTGGTCCCGTTCTTGCAGGATCTTTTTCGGTCGCAGCGATGTCGGAGGTATGATGTTTTACCGGATTCCTCATATTCACGGTACACTCGTGAAATGACCGTACGGTAGAGTCCCCAGTTCATCGCTACCTCGGAGATGCTGTTCCCCATCGCTCGTGCGCCGACTGTAACACCACGTTGAAACTCACTGAAATGTTGATAACCTGCCATTGTAGCAGCGGTAGCCGATTTAACAACTGCGCCAGACACTTGTCTTGTATAGACATTTGTGGTGTCACCGCCAGACACCACACTTGCTAGGTGGTAGCCTTTAAATCGGCCGCGGTCCGCTGGTATACGACGGACCCGCGTGTCGCCACTGTCAGTGATTGCAGACCGAGCGCCGCCACACGGCAGGTGTAGAGAGACTTCCTAGCACCCGCCCCGGTTGTACAGCCGACTTTGTTAGAGATGGTTCACTGACAAATTACGCTCTCATTTGCCGAGACGATAGTTTGCTACGACCTAGCAAGGCGCCATTATCAATTGCTATTTATCTTGTGATGCCTGTACCGTCAGACCGATGTTCACCAATTATGAATTAAAGTTAAGTATTCCAGACGCTACGAACTATTTTTGCTACTATAAAGACCTTGTCCTGTTCCAGACCTCACGCCATCCTGCGTGAGGTTAAACGCGTGCCCTTCGGCCTCCCGTCCTAGTGGATTGGCTGTCTTGCCAGTCCACAACAACATTGCCGAACGGAACGCCGTATTCTGCCTGTTTACATATCTCTGTATTTGAATACGCATTCCTATACCAGTTTTTCTGTCGCTTCAGTGTTTGCACAGTGCTTTGCTTTGTCAGTTGTTAGTATCTTTAAATCTTTGATCAAACTGATGAATAACAGGACATTTTGAATTTTTGGGAACCACAGTTAACGGCCTTTTATACCTATAAGTCACTGCCATAAAAACGGGACATTTTGGGATGCTGTTCAACCTTAAAAGAAAAAAGAACGAGACAGAGACCCCAATGAAGGAGGGAGTGTCGGCTAATACGGGATGTCTGGTCACCTTAAGTTAGTGAAATTGCTTCAGAGTGACAGAAGCGTAATACTTCCCTGTGTTAACAGTCAGCATGTCATCATTTTTGTTTCTTCTGTGTAAATAACATCTGTGTAAGTCGCGTGTTTGTGATAATCAGCTGTCACCTGAGGATGACGTGAGAAGCCGAAAGCCTGTTCGTGACGGAACGAATATAATTTTGCAGAGCATCAGAATGTGCTTCCTGTTTAATACTATAGTCATGTTCTGCCAAGCACCGACTTGAAATTCAATCAATATCACTTAGATTGCGTAATATCTTAACCTGTTTCTAATTTTGCGAAACGCGTTTCTTGGTACTGCCAGTCTTCCTTTTGGTTCCTCTCTACTTCCTCGATCGTCAGTTATTTTGCTGTCGTCTCCAGAATTACATTCCCGGAAATGTGTAGGTGACGCCTGGAAAGGCTCTCTAAGCACGACACCGTCGTTTACGAGCGCAGGAATTTACCGCTGGCTTACCTCTCTTCACTCGCGCACGTTCTGCAGGGTGGGAACAATGCAGTCCCGTTGAAACTTCCGTGCGGGCTGCCATTCGCGTCCCTGCGGGGCTGTTGTCGCAGGTAATCACTGCCAGTCACCGGCCTGGCGTGGTTCCGTTGCTCGTGTCGACCCGGTCGACATTCTGCGAACAACGGCCTGCGGAAGAGGAAACACCGCCGATTGCTCCGAAATCCGTGAAAGTCATTAACGGGCTGGCACGGTTTCCGCGTGCCTTCTCGCCCGAGCCGGCCACTCCCATTCTGCACCGTCGCTTGCGGATAGGCGCGTAGCCGTTGGAAAACTGTCGTACGGTACACAGAGTAGTCTATACAGGGTGGTCCATTGATAGTGACCGGGCCAAATATCTCACGAAATAAGCATCGAACGAAAAAACTACAAAGAACGAAACTCGTCTAGCTTGAAGGGGGAAACCAGATGGCGCTATGGTTGGCCCGCTAGATGGCACTGCCATAGGTCAAACGGATATCAACTGCGTTTTTTCAGATAGGAAGCCCCATTTTTTATTACATATTCGTGTAGTACGTAAAGAAATATGAATGTTTCAGTTGGACCACTATTTTCGCTTTGCGATAGATGGCGCTGTAATAGTCACAAACATATGGCTCACAATTTTAGACGAACACTTGGTAACAGCTAGGTTTTTTTAAATTAAAATGCAGAACGTAGGTACGTTTGAACGTTTTATTTCAGTTGTTCCAAGGTGATACATGTACCCTTTTGAACTTATCATTTATGAGAACGCATGCTGTTACAACGTGATTACCTGTGAATACGACATTAATGCAATAAAGGCTCAAAATTATGTCCGTCAACCTCAACGCATTTGGCAATACGTGTAACGACATTCCTTTCAACAGCGAGTAGTTCGCCTTCCGTAATGTTCGCACATGCATTGACAATACGGTGACGATGTTGTCAGTCGTTGTCGGTGGATCACGATAACAAATATCCTTCAGATTTCCCCACAGAAAGAAACCCGGGAACGTCAGATCCGGTGAACGTGCGGGTCATGGTATGGTGCTTCGGCGACCAATCCACCTATCATGAAATACGCAATTCAATACCGCTTCAACCGCACGCGAGCTATGTGACGTACACTCTTTGACATAAAACTCGACCGGCGGTCGGCCGCTGCAGAGGCTAAGTCCGCGCCGATCGCGACATGGGACAAATAAACTGGCCAACTCGCTAATTCTCTAAGTCCGGCAATCTGCACAATCTGGCAACACAGTAGACTGCGGCACTTCCTGGAGGAAGTCTTGTCCCATATAAGAGAAACCTTACGCTGTTTACGCCCGTGGTACAGCGGTACCGTGCGTTGTTGCAGTCTACAATGTCTGAGGATCGAAACTAGCTGGCGCAAAAGTTTTTATAGCATCTTGCAACTGAATGTTGAAGACATGAATGTAATGGTAATGCAATTTCAATCTATTTAACTTTCTATCACACCGATAACAAACTTTTATCCAGTAACCATTTTTCGGCAGATTTCTTGCAGAGTGTCCTCCTCTGGACGTCGCATGCGGCAAAGCTCCGGGATCCATTTGCTGGCTACTGGCAGCGGCCGTGGCGACAGCAGCGGCGCAGCACTCCCCCGTTCCATAGGAGATTTCTACGATTTCCATTCACGCTCGAAAGCAACATAAACCGACGCCCTGATTAGTAGATGGGTACTGTATTACATTCAAAAATGTTCAAATGTGTGTGAAACCTTATGGGACTTAGCTGCTAAGGTCATCAGTCCCTACGCTTACACACTACTTAACCTAAATTATCCTAAGGACAAACACACACACCCATGCCCGAGAGAGGACTCGAATCTCCGCCGGGACCAGCCACACAGTCCATGACTGTATTACATTAATCGGCAAGAGCTAAGTATGGTACGAAATTAATTTGACAGACTTAGACGAAATTAAACCACCTCACTACATTCGATGAATTTGTAAATGCTTCATACCTCTTTCTTTTCCTTTCAAAGTCCATAATTTGGGTAACTTTTGGCCAATATTCGGATGTTTTCGTTAAGGCAGAGTGAGCGTCTGTGGTGTAAAGGGTATCACAGTTTTTGTTTCATTCCTTGTGGTAAGTCTATGCTATAAACTGTGTGAATACCTTGCAATGCATGCTCTGTAGCAGTGCAGGAACACTGCACATTTGGAGTTCCATGTATGGATTCAGGAAGTATTTAACGTTGATCGGAAGCGATAGTTAAGGTCATCAGATTTAAACCAGAGAAAGTTAACGATTTTGCGGTTTCATAGAATGGAAAGGAATTGCTAACGCCGGTGTCAGCAAATGTCTACAGTTAAATGCTATTGCAAAATTTAGAAGAGAGGAACTACATTTATCTACATGTTCACTTCATAAACAACCACCTGACATGTTAGATCTATATGACGAACAAAGCTCAAATTCGAATCGTTGATTGTAGGTTTGAATCTTTTCGGAACCTATTTTACAGTGAAGCACCTCGGCATTTGCAAAACAGACATTAATGATATTAAAATAATTTACTAAGTCAAAATTGCAAGAATATTTATGTGTAAAGGCATTCTTCAGATTTAGCAGTTAAAATGGAACGTTGTATTCAGCGGCCTTCACCGAGAATGGAACTGCCATTTCATATAACACCAGCATCGCAACGCATAATGGAATCGCTGAGCTAACGACACACTAGCGGCAACAGGCGGATTATAGTCAATGCGATATTGCCTGAGCGTCAAAACGCAACATTAAACACACAAACAGGTGTTACTTATGTGAAGAATGCCGTTCTTGGAGTCCAGAAATTAAATAAACTTTCTAAGTGTCTCATCTTACAGTGGATTATACCGTATGAGTCTTCGATGTGAAAAACGAATTTCAAGTGAATTTAGCGACGTAATGCCGGGCTACACCCGGAAGTAAATGCACTCTCACAGTGTTGACAATTACTTGCTACAACGCTGCCAATTCTCGGCTCTCTTACGAGACAGCTCTTTAGCGAAATGCTTGTCGCGATTGTCCGATACGGTTCTTCAGAGGGGAGACACGCGCGTACGTTTGGTTTTCATGCGGCGTTCTCCCCTGATAGTTTCTGACGTCGCCTTGTGGGCTATGTATACATTTGAGGCATTCAATTATCATTAATCCAGAATGAATTAAGTTTCAGCTTCTGTCGTGGAAGAAGGCTGTTGACGCCGACATTATATCATTACAACGCAGGGAAAGCAAAACGGATGATTCAGTGTTTCTCATTCAGCATAAAGCATGTGAGATAATTTTCCGTAACGTTCATAATCATCTCAAAATACAAACGAAGCAAAAATACATCGAAAGCTTATTTTAATTGAATGTAATGTAAGATATCAAACACTTTGCACCTCGATGTCGAATGTGTCCACGTGCAATCTTTTGCAGCATACATATAGAATGTCATGATTACCACGAGTCTTAACAAATATGTTAGTAGGGATGGAAGCAAGAAGAGACGCAGTCGACAAATATTCTATTCCACATGGCATTCATTTCATTTGTGATTTAAGAAGAAGTAAAGCGGGATATTATTTTCGTTAACACGAAAGATATGCTGCACATATGGACAACGAGGAAGTCTGTGTCTTCACACGTTTTCTCCTTGAAATGTGTATGCTCTATTATATACTAAGTAGCCTGATCATTGTTTCCGTGGTGTTATCCTCTTGTTTGGCCCCTAAACGATGAACAGATTCCAAATGCATGTCTCTGCATGGAAGTAGTTGTTCGAACCCTTCCTGAGTTGTTTTTTGTGTATTTTCTTGCATTTCATTAAGAAGACCCCCTCGAGGGTTAGGTCTCCAAACTAAACCGTTTTTTATCCACTGTCATAATTTATTCAGACAGCATCAGCACAAGACATCAAACAAAGCCTTCCATTTACAGCTGCAACACTCTAATCAGCAGCTGACCCAAGAGTAATTGACGGTCGTGGTCCGAAATTAGCAGCTCTCTGCTACTGTGGCATAGTCTGTACTACATTTTTGATTCCGCAGCACCAGTTTATCTGGTAGCACTGTTAAATCAACAGGAGTAGTTGCAGAGTTGTGCCAGCGTATCTGTCCTCCTATTGAAATCTTCATGTATCTCACTTCTCCTGAAGCGTTGATCACGAGGTGCTGAAGTAAATGAGTGTATTCTGCATGACGTAACTTTCATTATTCCCTTCTTTCATAGCCATTCTTCATGCGCATCGATACCAAATCGGGATGTGAAAACCCTTTCGAGTGAGAGAATGACAATAATAATCGTAACAAGAACAAGCAAGTAATGAATGAAGTTTATTGCAAGGGAGAACGGGAATAGCTGTGAAAATAAAAATCTATAAAAATAGGCTGATCGTTGAGCTGGCACTTGCAAATATCTTCTTAGCATTTTGTTACTGAACTTAGTTCTGGATGTTTGCAGAGAAAAAGGAAAATTCGTTACTTCTCGCTAGTGTAATATAATGTGAACCAGCAACTACCCTTTTCTTAGAACACGACTCAAGCAGGTCTTCAAGTAGTTACCAAGGCATTCTGCTCCCTGACAGTGTTCTGATGACGGTTAATTAGATAGTTCTGATTATGAAATACAAAACATATTGCAGGTTAGTTCCTAGGATCGTAATATTAAATATGCGTTGTAGATGGCACTTGAACATGACGACTAACCAGATGACTCATCAATATAAAAAGACAATATTATGACAATTCATCAGGATTACTCAACATGAATTCTGAAATTGGGTGACAGAGTGCAAAGGTGCTAAACGTCGTCAAGAATATACGAAGTCTCAATCGCACTAATAATATGAAGATCATCTTCGACAGCTCGCCACTTTCACACTGCTATCTCCACCCCACTCCAGACAGCCCTGGTGGAGCTGCACTAAGTTGCCGATGTAATTGAAGGCCTTCAAACCGACAACAGACCACAGATTGAAAAATACAAGCGAATTCTCTTGCAGCGTAAGCTTATTTTAACTAAACCTCAAATGATTGTCCTATTCAAGATAGTAAAATGTTACACACTGTTGACTTCAAGCGAACATTATCTACGTTCTGTCTTATGTCCTACTCATCCATATTATCAGGTGTACTATCAAAATGATTAGATATAATGGTTGCTAATGTAAAGCGTTGATAACATGATGGGTTCACAACAATATCGTTGCAAAAATAAAACACAAGTTCGCAAAAGTGCAGTTGTGCAGTTCTACCACAGATAATGCATACTGACAAACTTGGTCATTGTCACTGTAATTTTTGCCCTCTTATTTCAGACCGAGTTGATGAACAAAGTATAATTCGTGACTCTCATAGATGCTTCGAATCTGTTCAGTAATTTTATCAGTAATTTTGATGTGACTTAAGATTAGTGAGGTCTACGATCATGGCAATTCCTGCCAGTTTGCTAGGACACACTTGCATGTGACAGGTAGCACGTGATTTAAAACTTACCGAAAGGAATTGATAAGACACATCTTTTGCAGCAAACCTGGAACTGCTTTCGGAGGCAACTACCGTTTTATAAAGTCACTACTTTACAACTATGATGCCAAGGAATTCCTGCATTAACTCACTCATTGCCGTAATCGTGGCTGCAAAGATAACTGATAACTCACAATGCGAAGGATGAGACAAGGGATAGATTCTGCATGAAATGACCTTGTACTCACAAAATATTACTAACTCAATAAGATATCATCAGAATGAATATTTACAGTATTTCATACAGATGACAAGAAAATATCAGGCGAATTTAGCAGGATAAATCAGTCCCACAGCTGCAAATCATTGTTATGCCAACAGGGTTGCCAAAGGATGCCTACAACATTGCAGTCTGGACAACACTGACAGCAAGAAGAACGTGTTCTCGTAGCCTGAATATTTCATGATAGGATCCAATATATCGCGAGAGAGTCTGCTCTCTAATTTTTAGATATGTGGTGTGGCCATGTGCCTACAATTTAGTAATAACCCTCTGACTGTTATTCCCATTTATGTGATTCGGATGACGAGAAAGCTCTACCATGGGTTATCTATATGTCTACTGAAAGCAAGCGACATAACATAATAGCAGGAAGCCTGTCATATACTTTCAGATAAGGTTTCCTGAGCGTCAGATATACACTCCTGGAAATGGAAAAAAGAACACATTGACACCGGTGTGTCAGACCCACCATACTTTCTCCGGACACTGCGAGAGGGCTGTACAAGCAATGATCACACGCACGGCACAGCGGACACACCAGGAACCGCGGTGTTGGCCGTCGAATGGCGCTACCTGCGCAGCATTTGTGCACCGCCGCCGTCAGTGTCAGCCAGTTTGCCGTGGCATACGGAGCTCCATCGCAGTCTTTAACACTGGTAGCATGCCGCGACAGCGTGGACGTGAACCGTATGTGCAGTTGACGGACTTTGAGCGAGGGCGTATAGTGGGCATGCGGGAGGCCGGGTGGACGTACCGCCGAATTGCTCAACACGTGGGGCGTGAGGTCTCCACAGTACATCGATGTTGTCGCCAGTGGTCGGCGGAAGGTGCACGTGCCCGTCGACCTGGGACCGGACCGCAGCGACGCACGGATGCACGCCAAGGCCGTAGGATCCTACGCAGTGCCGTAGGGGACCGCACCGCCACTTCCCAGCAAATTAGGGACACTGTTGCTCCTGGGGTATCGGCGAGGACCATTCGCAACCGTCTCCATGAAGCTGGGCTACGGTCCCGCACACCGTTAGGCCGTCTTCCGCTCACGCCCCAACATCGTGCAGCCCGCCTCCAGTGGTGTCGCGACAGGCGTGAATGGAGGGACGAATGGAGACGTGTCGTCTTCAGCGATGAGAGTCGCTTCTGCCTTGGTGCCAATGATGGTCGTATGCGTGTTTGGCGCCGTGTAGGTGAGCGCCACAATCAGGACTGCATACGACCGAGGCACACAGGGCCAACACCCGGCATCATGGTGTGGGGAGCGATCTCCTACACTGGCCGTACACCACTGGTGATCGTCGAGGGGACACTGAATAGTGCACGGTACATCCAAACCGTCATCGAACCCATCGTTCTACCATTCCTAGACCAGCAAGGGAACTTGCTGTTCCAACAGGACAATGCACGTCCGCATGTATCCCGTGCCACCCAACGTGCTCTAGAAGGTGTAAGTCAACTACCCTGACCAGCAAGATCTCCGGATCTGTCCCCCATTGAGCATGTTTGGGACTGGATGAAGCGTCGTCTCACGCGGTCTGCACGTCCAGCACGAACGCTGGTCCAACTGAGGCGCCAGGTGGAAATGGCATGGCAAGCCGTTCCACAGGACTACATCCAGCATCTCTACGATCGTCTCCATGGGAGAATAGCAGCCTGCATTGCTGCGAAAGGTGGATATACACTGTACTAGTGCCGACATTGTGCATGCTCTGTTGCCTGTGTCTATGTGCCTGTGGTTCTGTCAGGGTGATCATGTGATGTATCTGACCCCAGGAATGTGTCAATAAAGTTTCCCCTTCCTGGGACAATGAATTCACGGTGTTCTTATTTCAATTTCCAGGAGTGTATATGATATTAGCATCCTTACCCCATCAAAAAGGATTTCTTGTTATTGGATTTTACATAAATTTTACTACTGAAGGCCTCAGGTTTCTTGCTTCCCACATAGCAGACAATGGCTACCACTCTGGCTGTCGCATGTCATAACCTAATTCCTTCAGTATCGTCTGGTTTAACTTCGACAACAGTTCGTTATCCTTAAACATATGCCTTTACTTCAAAAATTACAAGTATCATCTCTAGGTAATGTTCACTGCGGGATTACTCGAGAAGCTTTTAGAATAGTGGCGAAAATCGTTTAGCAGATGAGAATTTTATTTCGTGGCACACCTCAGAACGAAAGAAACAAAATAACAGTAATAGCAGCAGGCTCATCATATCGAGCGTGGGCACCGTCAACGCCATATTCCTCCGAATTTACTTCCTGATAGCCCAAAGGCGCTGTACTTCAAAAATATCAGCCTATTCGCACGGGAATTACTATCCACATGTAATTGCTAGAATATCTACGTCAGGTATCAGGTATCTGTTATCAGACGCTCGATCTGTTGATTTTTATTGAACCAACCTGCTGTGTTTAGGAAATTGATCAGAGCAACTGGATAAGTTTATTATTTTGGTATAATGTATGAAAACCCACTTTTCCAACTTATCTTACCCTAAATAGTCCACGATTGGGTTGAGAGCAAGGTAAATAGTATGCATTGTGGATAGAATGGGAGCGAATATTGAAACGAAATTATTAGAATCATGGGAAGGCAATGATGTATCGATATGCAGTGACATGAGAGTTTTCTGAGGTAAAGGTCTGTCTCTGACATTGGAGAGAAGGGGGCTAGGTTTGTCTGTATTCTTACGTTAAGCTCATTGAGTAGAAAAGCGCGAGCAGATTTCGTTGTGTGCTGGGGAGAAGACAGCCGGGAGTTTCAAATGCTTGAAATTCTGGAGCCTTGATTGGCCCGGGTGCACACCACCCTCGCCGTATGCAGGGAGAGAGCGGTAGCGTGGCAAGAGAAAGCCGCTTGCCTTTGGACGACTGAAGCAGCCGGATGGACTGAGGAAGTGGCGGAGCAAAATGCTCGCCGCAAAGGGAAAGGAAATGAGTTATTTAAGGCTCTAATGTTCCACCTTACGTGGTAACATTCTCTTTCAGAGTATATTTAATTTAATATAATATTTTTGAGGGAACCAAATTGTTTATAGACAGGTAAAAGATAGGCAAATGTGAGAATACTATGTCGCGACCGCGAAGACTAACTTGAAAGTTAAAGGAATCTGATATATCGATTGAGTAATTCGGTGAACAGTAAAGTGTTAGAATTCAATTGTAAAGCAGGTACGACACAAATAAGATACATGTGACGAGCTATTATAGTCTAAAGACCTGGCACTCACCACATGGGGCTGATGAAGAAAATGATGAAGGGTGAGTGGATGACTGAGTGCTAGGAACCGTTAGTTTATAAGTAGGAATGTGTTGATTTAGCATAATTCTTTTTAGTAATGGTCAATTTAAATTGATGATTCTGGTTAGTTTGTTTCAAAATTTGAACTGGAAGTGTAGGAAAATATTTTCTCGTGGCTTTAACTAATCAAGCTGGTAACAGAAATTCATGGTAGAAAGTAATGCTCTTAATTTTGATCTGAAAGAATTAGTTTTTAAAGAAGCCATTTGCAGCTTGCGTGTGTTTTAATTTGTAACTTGACGAGTTTCTGAAATTCATGGATAAAGGCAAGATTGCTAATTTAATATGAAAGAATAAGAAGTCACCCTTTGTGGAATGAGTCAGTAGAAATTTACGTGTGAAGCTGATTTTTAGAACAACTGGATTTGAAAGATACGTGGGAATCACTGAGATCGCTTTCCTGAATTAAAAAAAGGGGAAACAGCATAATAGTAATTCGTGTTGCCAGGCTATCCACGCTGTACACGAACTGTAAGTACTGTGAAAAGTTATGTGTGTGTATTTATGTATCTTTTGGAGGGGAGGCTTTGGATGGTATATTATTTAATGGTGCCGACATATAATTAGGATATCAGTCTACGTAACTTGTGGAGGGCATTTTTCCAGTTGAAATAACGTGCCGCGCACGAATATGAGGGGAACGTAAATTTCGGAATCGCGACCGCGTGAACTTTCCAGCCACGCGGGACTTAGTTAACATCGAGGCACGTCAATAAATGAGAGGTTTGAAGAAGTTAGACTTTTTCTAGTACTGATCCGCGTGTAGATACGATCATTACTTTGACCAATGGTAATAAGAGTGATAGTGTGTTGCTGTGGCGTTATGAATCGAGCTTTGTGGGCTATCCTCCATTCCTTCCCGTGGGTGAGAAATCATAGGGAGTAAAATATCTATATGTGCTGTTACAAGATCGCTGTTAGGAAATTTTATCCTGTATGTTTTACTGGTAATACCGTTATTATGTTTTGAGAGATGAAAGTAAGACAGAATGAAAAGAAATAGCTTACAGAACGGAGGAGGAGTTATTATGCAGGCCCAGTTAGTTACGTATTTTCTTTAAACACAGTTGGGTGATTAACAGTGTACCAAATTTGGGATTAATACTACAAAATTAAACATTTATCCGTTGCGTGTACATTTGTTTATTTATTTCTTTGAGTAAAGAATTTAATTAGTAGTTGTTATGTGTAAGAATCACGTAGTGACACACTTAATGAGAATACACAGGGACCATTTAGCATTAGTAGGTTTCCGGAACACTTTAGGACCTCGCAACTGGTTTGGCTTTTATTTTTCTTTCAGTACCCTACCCATCCTCCCTTGTTGTCTATGATTCCTCGAAGGCGTCGGGGAAATGATAAGGCTAAATTCATCGAGAGATTGTGATGATCGTTTATCTCCCACCGTGTATTCTCTATATTTTCCCACAGAGTTTCTGAATTCCTTGACCCAGGTGGTAACGACCTCGTAAGCTCCGCCCACATATTTCCGCCGGCCGTTGTGGTCGAGCGGTTCTAGGCGCTTCAGTCTGGAACCGCGCGACCGCTACGGTCGTTGGTTCGAATCCTGCCTCGGGCATGGATGTTTGAGATGTCCTTAGGTTAGTTAGGTTTAAGTAGTTCCAAGTTCTAGGGGACTGATGACCTCAGATGTTAAGCCCCATAGTGCTCAGAGCCATTTTTGAACCACATATTTTCAGTGGGGTTGAGGTCTGGTGATTTTGGCACGAAAGGAAGAAGTTTTATTCTCTACTGACCTTGGAACCGGTTCTGGACGGCTCTGCTATTATGAATCGTGCTATGGTCCTGTAAAGAAATGATGATCCATTAACTTAGAAATTAAATACTTCTGACTAATACTATGAATTTCCATACTGTGAAAAAATTCAACAACTGCATTGGCTGTGTAGTCTAAGCTACAGGTTTATAAATTATTCGGAGGATTCCACATTGCAAAATCCTTTGCTGATAGCTGTTGACAGAAACCTACATTGACAAGGGGAGGGTGCTGGGACGGGGATCAGAATATAGTTTAAGGCGTCAGTTATAAGACGCAGGTAGGACTTCTTTCAGAATATGCCGCCCTCGTATGCTTTGGTAATGATGAGGTGGGGTGTAAGTTGTTCAGTACAGTGCAGCAGTATGTTGAGCTGTTGGACTCTGTTGCATGGTTGTCAAGCTAATCTGCTTCGCTTATTCAAAACGATTGCTAGCCTTCACTATACAATTCTTTTTTTCTATCTTTCCACTGACAAAGATTAATAGAAGAAAGAAATCTGTTTTATAGCGAGATATTCTCTACGGACTTTACACGTGCTCTTTCGCTCAATGTGTTGCATTTACTGAAGGCGACCGTGGCCGCTGACGCCGCCTGTTCACACCGCGTGTCAACGCGGCCCGCGCTCGGAGTAAGCGCCTGCAGTTGAGATAAACAGCTGATTTAATGAATGTTAGTGAGATAAGTCATCCCTTCATATTAGTGAGAACCAAATACCACTACGAGTACGCATCTTTATGTAATGATCATTGCTCAAGAACAATTCGTGTAAGCAGCGTTGCTCTTATGACTAAGATCATAAAATTTGTAAATCGTAACCCAATTCATATACAGGGCGTCACATTCAGTTGTTCCGCGAGTTCCTGTTGAATTTGAGTATCATCTTCATCCAATAAGGCCGGCAATTCGTCGTCTTCGAACTTTTTCGGCGGTTTCCCGCGCTCATCGTTTCTCACGTCAAAATCACCGCTTTTCAATTTTTTGAACCACTCGAAACACTGTGTTTTCTCAAGAGCATGTTCGCCGAAAGCTTCGACAAGCATTCGATGCGATTGTGCAGCAGTTTTCTTCAAATAATAACAGAAAACTAATGCTGTCCGAAAGTCGTAGTTCGCAGGCACAAATGTCGCCTTGTTTACAGTTTGTAACAGATACCGATGTATAAAAGTTGGGTTACTGTCAGCCGTTGCAGGAAGCAGATGGCGCTGCAGATGCGGACTCACGGGCCCTACATTGACGGCTAGCATCATCTCTAGGGAAATAGCGGATTCATACTTCTACACCTGGTACATACAGGATGTTTCAAAAATGACCGGTATATTTGAAACGGCAATAAAAACTAAAGCCGGCCGCGGTGGTCTCGCGGTTCTAGGCGCGCAGTCCGGAACCGTGCGACTGCTACGGGCGCAGGTTCGAATCCTGCCTCGGGCATGGATGTGTGTGACGTCCTTAGGTTAGTTAGGTTTAAGTAGTTCTAAGTTCTAGGGGACTGATGACCACAGCTGTTAAGTCCCATAGTGCTCAGAGCCATTTGAACCATTAAAAACTAAAGGAGCAGCGATAGAAATACACCGTTTGTTGCAATATGCTTGGGACAACAGTACATTTTCAGGCAGACAAACTTTCTAAATTACAGTAGTTACAATTTTCAACAACAGATGGCGCTGCGGTCTGGGAAACTCTATAGTACGATATTTTCCACATATCCACCATGCGTAGCAATAATATGGCGTAGTCTCTGAATGAAATTACCCGAAACCTTTGACAACGTGTCTGGCGGAATGGCTTCACATGCAGATGAGATGTACTGCTTCAGCTGTTCAATTGTTTCTGGATTCTGGCGGTACACCTGGTCTTTCAAGTGTCCCCACAGAAAGAAGTCACAGGGGTTCATGTCTGGCGAATAGGGAGGCCAATCCACGCCGCCTCCTGTATGTTTCGAATAGCCCAAAGCAATCACACGATCATCTAAATATTCATTCAGGAAATTAAAGACGTCGGCCGTGCGATATGGCCGGGCACCATCTTGCATAAACCACGAGGTGTTCGCAGTGTCGTCTAAGGCCGTTTGTACCGCCACAAATTCACGAAGAATGTCCAGATAGCGTGATGCAGTAATCGTTTAGGATCTGAAAAATGGGCCAATGATTCCTTTGGAAGAAATGGCGGCCCAGACCAGTACTTTTTGAGGATGCAGGGACGATGGGACTGCAACGTGGGGCTTTTCGGTTCCCCATATGCGCCAGTTCTGTTTATTGACGAAGCCGTCCAGGTAAAAATAAGCTTCGTCAGTAAACCAAATGCTGCCCACATGCATATCGCCGTCATCAATCCTGTGCACTATATCGATAGCGAATGTCTCTCGTGCAGCAATGGTAGCGGCGCTGAGGGGTTGCCGCGTTTGAGTTTTGTACGGATAGAGGTGTAAACTCTGGCGCACGAGACGATACGTGGACGTTGGCGTCATTTGGACCGCAGCTGCAACACGGCGAACGGAAACCCGAGGCCGCTATCGGATCACCTGCTGCACTAGCTGCGCGTTGCCCTCTGTGGTTGCCGTACGCGGTCGCCCTACCTTTCCAGCACGTTCATCCGTCACGTTCCCAGTCCGTTGAAATTTTTCAAACAGATCCTTTATTGTATCGCTTTTCGGTCCTTTGGTTACATTAAATCTCCGTTGAAAACTTCGTCTTGTTGCAACAACACTGTGTTCTAGGCGGTGGAATTCCAACACCAGAAAAATCCTCTGTTCTAAGGAATAAACCATGTTGTCTACAGCACACTTGCACGTTGTGAACAGCACACGCTTACAGCAGAAAGACGACGTACAGAATGGCGCACCCACAGACTGCGTTGTCTTCTATATCTTTCACATCACTTGCAGCGCCATCTGTTGTTGAAAATTGTAACTACTGTAATTTCGAAAGTTTGCCCTCCTGAAAATGTACTGTTGTCCCAAGCATATTGCAACAAACGGTGTATTTCTATCGCTGCTCGTTTAGTTTTTATTGCCGTTTCAAATATACCGGTCATTTGTGAAACACCCTGTATATTTGCATGCGCCTACGGAATATTAAACATGAAAACAAATTGTTTCTTTGTCATATAATTTTTAATCAAGGCAATGCAGGCAGTTGTCAGCTGATATCAAAATTGAATGTAAAGGAGGAATAAAGAAAAATATTTACGAGAAACAAATCTCGTGAACAACTGTGTACTATCTTGGAAACGTGCTGATGCGGCTATCTCACAAAGGAAGAGGAAACCATCCTGTCCACTTTCCGAGGACGATATTTCCTGACAGAAAGCACACTAGGGTGGACGGCTTTAGGTTGAGACACCAGGAACCACAAACTACGTCACCAGTACGTTCACTCTCCGATTCCTAGCCCCGTCATCAGGCACTTCCCATGTCAGAGTGGATGGCAGAAACGAGCGCGAACGACCTGGGATTAAGTGATACAGACCTCGTCTCTCCTGTTTGACAGATGTGTTATCATTCACCCATGCCAGGAGGTGAGGAAATACACTTACGAAACGTTGAAAACATTTTAACTTTACATGTGGACATTAATGCGCAATTATATTCTAAGTTTCGAAAAGTGACCTGGAGGGAGAAAAAGAGCGTATACCTTGGGGGATATGTTATAGTTCATGATTGTAATGTTAGTAAAGTACTGTAAAGTATATTTTATCTTATGCTTAACTTTAAAAGAAAAATCAGCCAAGGCATTCAACAGTGAAAAGTACAGCATGCCTCCAAGAAACATACGAATATCGTACAATTTTAATAAAATGAAATATAGATCGGTTTATTGGGGCAGGTCTATTGGGGAACAAAATAAGAATAACTAAATCAGTTACAGGTATGTATGTGCTGCTAGTTAAAAGAGAAGAAATGAACCGATAAAGAAATAATTCCTTCATTGATATAGGAATGGTTCGAAATGGAAGGTATAATTTTACTATTATAAAAAACTGGCCTGGACTGAGTTGATTGGTTCAAATTTTTGAATACATTAGAGCCCAATAACAAATACAAATGGAATGAAATAGGATTATAAAGCCTGGGAATGAGTATGGACGTCCTTTGTCTACATATATGCTTCGAATACAGGCTATTAAAAACAAGTAATCCACATTTCGAGAGCTGCTAGGATTGAAAGAACGAAGACAAACATATCCACTAAACAAGACAAATGAGTCTCAAATCGATATCTTAAGAGCAATGAGCACTTCTTCACTTTTACTACTGTGAAACACATCTGTTGTTCTACTTAAAACACTTCTCTTGTACTAAAGAAGTGCGTGTAGCAATATGCAGGTTGTCTTCTTGTAGTCCATAGTAGCGACTCGCAAAGTATGGAATACCACTTTCCTTAACACCGTGTGTATTTATATATTACAGAAGCAATACAAGCAACGGAACAGGAAATATTAACAGTTAAATTCAACTGTGAAAAGATACGCTGCATCACATTTGTTAACAATTTCCTAATAGTTCCAGATTTAGACAGAATAAACAACATTTTGCAGGTATTACCCGAAAATAGAGAAAAGAATAACACTGGAATTTGAGAACAACAACGAATGGTAATGGCAATGAGAAAAAGTAATAAACATATGAACACAGCAATAAAAACTGATGGCATTAAAAGTACAGCATTTCAGGACCAGAATGAAAGAGAAATAGATGCGTAACAAAAGTAAAGCGAAGAACAGCGATAGCAAACCATTTATGTTCACGAATAATATTCTTTGAAGTAAACATACATGTGATAGAAATATAGGAACACACTGCAAAATGGATGATGTGGGGTACTCTTTTCTTTGGAAGTGAAAGATGGGATCTGGAAAAATAAAGTATGTTCCGCCTACAGGTCACAGGATACTGAATGTAGAGGAAAATGACCAAAACAAGGTAGAAGCAGATAGAAACTAATCGCAGAGTCGTATAAGAATTAACTGTGGAGAGAAGCCTAAGAAGAGAAAATGTAATGGCTGGAAGCATTGTCCTCGTGAACGGTATACCAAACGCTAAAAACATTTGCGTGTTAGTGCAAATATTCACAAATTCAAGGGTCACATTTATTTATCAGATGATGGATGAACTACTAAAATCATGATGTAGGGAACAGTTTATATTCATTATTTTGTGCTTACTAAAAATGTAAAGTCACTAACAGCATAAACACATAACTTTATGGAGAAATTTTCGTGTCTCACTTGAACAGGAGCGTCGCTACAGGAAGAAAATATTTTATCATCCGAAAAGATTACTCCAGTCAAAGTCGATATATTCTGCTGAAAAAGCCATGCGGTCTAATAATCGGTTAATTGCTGCTTTATAACAGCTCTCCGACAATATAGTCCGACGTCTTTCAGTCTCCTCGTCTTTCCGCTGCCGGGAAACTGAGATAGGTCTTTCAGGGCACAGCTACTGAGGAATGGATTAGCACGTATATTCGCCAAAACACGTTGATCACCTGCTGCGGTAGACACGCGGAGCCGTCCACTTCCTCTTTTCCGCCCTATATAGCCCCTTTCCTCGTATCCTTTCCACCAGCGTCTAGCTGTTCTTGCCGGTACTCCACGTTTTTCTCCAGGTTCTGATGCCGAGTAGCTGCCATGCTCAATCGGTGCAACCACACGCACCCTACTCTCTCGATTCCACTGCGACTGCATTGCGACAGTTGCCCTTGTGTCGCTACTACGCGTTTTACAAAGAGAACCGTTTACAACTCAGTGGAGAAAGGAAGACTGACAAAATAAAAGAATATCTTTTTTCAGTTATCTGTCACACACAAACATAAACTTCGTTAAAATGCTTTGTCAAGGATCACTATTAAGAAAGAAACGACAGTCATTAGGCAAGATATTTAACGAAGGCTTTGTATGATAGTCTTGTGCTGATGCTGTCTGAATAAGTTATGCCAGTGGATAAAAAACCGTTTAGTTTGGAGACCTAACCCTCGAGGGGGGAGGGAGGGGGAGGGAGGGGGGAGGCACAGCGGTCTGCATCATGAATTCCAAGCAAATACACAAAAAATAACTCAGGAAAAGTTCGAACAACTACTTTCATGCAGAGACATGCATTTGGAATCTGTTCATCGTTTAGGGGCCAAACAAGAGGGTAACATCATGGAAACAATGATCAGGCTACTTAGTATATAATAGAGCATTCATATTTCAAGGAGGAAACGTGTGAAGACACAGACTTCCTCGTTGTCCATATGTGCAGCATATCTTTCGTGTTAACGAAAATAATATCCCGCTTTACTTCTTCTTAAATCTCAAATGAAATGAATGCCATGTGGAATAGAATATTTGTTGACTGCGTCTCTTCTTCCTTTCATCCCTACTAACATATTTATTAAGACTCGTGGTAATCATGACATTCTGTATGTATGCTGCAAAAGATTGCACATGGACACATTCGACATCGAGGTGCAAAGTGTTTGATATCTTACATTATATTCAATTAAAATAAGCTTTCGATGTATGTTTGCTTCGTTTGTATTTTGAGATGATTGTGAACGTTACGGAAAATTATCTCACATGCTTTATGCTGAATGAGAAACACTGAATCATCCGTTTTGTGGCCGTCCGCGGTGGTCTAGCGGTTCTGGCGCTGCAGTCCGGAACCGCGGGACTGCTACGGTCGCAGGTTCGAATCCTGCCTCGGGCATGGGTGTGTGTGATGTCCTTAGGTTAGTTAGGTTTAAGTAGTTCTAAGTTCTAGGGGACTTATGACCTAAGATGTTGAGTCCCATAGTGCTCAGAGCCATTTGAACCATCCGTTTTGTTTTCCCTGCGTTGTAATGATATAATGTCGGCGTCAACAGCCTTCTTCCACGACAGAAGCTGAAACTTAATTCATTCTGGATTAATGATAATTGAAGGCCTCAAATGTATACATAGCTACGTCAGAAACTATCAGGGAAGAACGCCGCATGAAAACCAAACGTGCGCGCGCGTCTCCCCTCTGAAGAACCGTATCGGACAATCACGACAAGCATTTCGCTAAGAGCTGTCTCGTAAGAGAGCTGAGAATTGGCAGCGTCGTAGCAGGTAATTGTCAACACTGTGAGAGTGCATTTACTTTGGGTGTAGCCCGGCATTACGTCGCTAAATTCACTTGGAATTCGTTTTTCACATCGAAGACTCATACGGTATAATCCACTGTAAGATGAGACGCTTAGAAAGTTTATTTAATTTCTGGACTCCAAGAACGGCATTCTTCACATAAGTAACACCTGTTTGTGTGTTTAATGTTGCGTTTTGACGCTCAGCCAATATCGCAATGACTATAGTCCTCTGCTGCCGCCAGTGTGTCGTTAGCTCAGCGATTCCCTTACACGTTGCGATGCTGGTGTTATATGAAACGGCAGTTCCAATTCCGGCGAAGGCCGCTGAATACAACGTTTTATTTTCCATTTTAACTACTGGAATTGAAAACTGCTAAATCTGAAGAATGCCTTTACACATAAATATTCTTGCAATTTTGACTTAGTAAATTATCTTAATATCATTAATGTCTGTTTTGCAAATGCCAAGGTGCTTCACAGTAAAATAGGTTCCGAAAAGATTCAAACCTACTATCAACGATTCGAATTTGAGCTTTGTTCGTCTTATAGGTCTAACATGTTAGGAGGTTGTTTATGAAGTGAACATGTAGATAAATATAGTTCCTCTCTTCTAAATTTTGCAAAAGCATTTAACTGTAGACATTTGCTGACACCGGCGTTAGCAATTCCTTTCCATTCTATGAAACCTCAAAATCGTTAACTTTTTCTGGTTTAAATCTGATGACCTTAACTATCACTTCCGATCAACGTTAAATACTTCCTGAATCCATACATGGAACTCCAAATGTGCAGTGTTCCTGCACCGCTACAGAGCATGCATTGCAAGGTATTCACACAGTTTATAGCATAGACTTACCATAAGTAATGAAACAAAAACTGTAATACACTTTACACCACAGACGCTCACTCTGCCTTGACGAAAACATCCGAATAGTGGCCAAAAGTTACCCAAATAATGGACTTTGAAAGGAAAAGAAAGAGGTATGTAGCATTTACAAATTCATCGAATGTAGTGAGGTGGTTTAATTTCGTCTAAGCCTGTCAAATTAATTTCGGACCATAGGCAGCTCTTGCCGATTAATGTAATATAGTCATGGACTGTGCGGCTGGTCCCGGCGGAGGTTCGAGTCCTCTCTCGGACATGGGTGTGTGTGTTTGTCCTTAGGATGATTTAGGTTACGTAGTGTGTAAGCTTAGGGACTGATGACCTTGGCAGCTAAGTCCCATAAGGTTTCACACACATTTGAACATTTTTGAATGTAATACAGTACCCATCTACTAATCAGGGCGTCGGTTTATGTTGCTTTCGAGCGTGAATGGAAATCGTAGAAATCTCCTATGGAACGGGGGAGTGCTGCGCCGCTGCTGTCGCCAGCAAGTGGATCCCGGAGCTTTGCCGCATGCGACGTCCAGAGGAGGACACTCTGCAAGAAATCTGCCGAAAAATGGTTACTGGATAAAAGTTTGTTATCGGTGTGATAGAAAGTTAAATAGATTGAATCTGCATTACCATTACATTCATGTCTTCAACATTCAGTTGGAAGATGCTATAGAAACTTTTTGCGCCAGTTAGTTTCGATCATCAGACATTGTAGACTGCAACAACGCACGGTACCGCTGTACCACGGGCGTAAACAGCGTATGGCTTCTCTTATATGGGACAAGACGTCCTCCAGGAAGTGCCGCAGTCTACTGTGTTGCCAGATTGTGCAGATTGCCGGACTTAGAGAATTAGCGAGTTGGCCAGTTTATTTGTCCCATGTCGCGATCGGCGCGGACTTAGCCTCTGCAGCGGCCGGCCGCCGGTCGAGTTTTATGTCAAAGAGTGTACGTCACATAGCTCGCGTGCCGTTGAAGCGGTATTGAATAGCGTATTCCATGACAGGTGGATTGGTCGCCCGCACATTCACCGGATCTGACGTTCCCGGGTTTCTTTTTGTGGGGAAAGTTGAAGGGTATTTGCTATCGTGATCCACCGACAACGCCTGACAACATCGTCAACGTATTGTCAATGCATGTGCGAACATTACGGAAGGCGAACTACTCGCTGTTGAAAGGAATGTCGTTACACGTATTGCCAAATGCGTTGAGGTTGACGGACATAATTTTGAGCCTTTATTGCATTAATGTCGTATTCGCAGCTAATCACGTTGTAACAGCATGCGTTCTCAGAAATGATAAGTTCAAAAGGGTACATGTATCACATTGGAACAACTGAAATAAAATGTTCAAACGTACCTACGTTCTGCATTTTAATTTAAAAAACCTACCTGTTACCAACTGTTCATCTAAAATTGTGAGCAATATGTTTGTGACTATTACAGCGCCATCTATCACAAAGCGAAAATAGTGGTCCAACTGAAACATTCATATTTCTTTACGTACTACACGAATATGTAATAAAAATGGGGGTTCCTATTTTAAAAAACGCAGTTGATATCCGTTTGACCCATGGCAGCGCCATCTAGCGGGCCAACCATAGCGCCGTCTGGTTTCCCCCTTCAAGCTAGACAAGTTTCGTTCTCTGTAGTTTTTTCGTTTGACGCTTATGTCGTGAGATATTTGGTCCGGTCACGATCAATGGACCACGCTGTATAAGTATCTGTGGAGTGAGCATTCTGACGCGCAGGAAGAGATTTCTGTCCGCAACATCTCCTGTAGCTAAAGTCACACGATTTTGGGACAGTGCATTTTAGGCCGTATAGCGCTTTGCGTATTTTGAGTGTTATTACTTCTCTTCTACAGATAGATCACCTTCAGAAGTACCGTGAAACATTGTATACGTATTTTACAGACACCTGAACAATTTGGTTCCAGGGACTGAAGCTGGCGTAAAGCTGGCGTGAAGAGCAATAGTATTACTCTTTTTCGCTACAGTACCGTAGCTCAGAGGTGGCAGCCAACAATATTTTTTTGCACTTTCTATTGCACTTACTCATATTATCGAATCTCTGTCCTAATTAATTACGTTACAATGACACTATATAGGAAGCTGTTTGATGCAAAATACGCTGATACACACAAGGATTTGTGATCCCGCATAAAATGGAGCAAATTAATCAGACTGTCATGTATATATTTTATCAGCATGTGAACGTATGAACATATGTACCAGGTGTAGAAGTATGAATCCGCTATTTCCCTATAGATGATGCTAGCCGTCAATGTAGGGCCCGTGAGTCCGCCATCTGCAGCGCCATCTGCTTCCTGCAACGGCTGACGACTAATGTCATGCCGGCCGGTGTGGCCGAGCGGTTCTAGGCGTTTCAGTCCGGAACCGCGCGACCGCTACGGTCGCAGGTTCGAATCCTGCCTCGGGCATGGATGTGTTTGATGTCCTTAGGTTAGTTAGGTTTAAGTAGTTCTAAGTTCTAGGGGACTGATGACCTCAGATGTTAAGTCCCATTGTGCTCAGAGCCATTTGAACCATTTGACTAATGTCAACATACAGTAACCCAATTTTTATACATCGTTATCTGTTACAAACTGTAAACAAGTCGACATTTGTGGCTGCGAACTAAGATTTTCGGACAGCATTAGTTTTCTCTTATTATTTGAAGAAAACTGCTGCACAAGCGCATCGAATGCTTGTCGAAGCTTTCGGCGAACATGCTCTTGAGAAAACACAGCGGTGATTTTGACGTGAGAAACGATGAGCGCGGGAAACCACCGAAAAAGTTCGAAGACGACGAATTGCAGGCCTTATTGGATGAAGATGATACTCAAATTCAACAGGAACTCGCGGAACAACTGGATGTGACGCAGAAAGCCGTTTCTCTTCAGTTGAAAGCTATGGGAAAGGTGCAGAAACAGGGAAAATGGGTTCGGTATGAACTGAATGAAAGACAGTAAGTAAATCGAAAAACCATTTGTGAAATGCTGCTCGCCAGATACAATAGAAAATCATTTATCCATCGAATAGTGACAGGTAAGGAAAAATGGATATATTTTGAGAATCCTAAGCGTCCTAAATCATGGGTGAATCCAAGCAAACCATCTTCATCCACTGCAAGACCAAATCATTTTGGAAAGAAGACAATGCTCGGTGTTTGGAGGTTCAAATGGTTCAAATGGCTATGGGCACTATAGGAATTAACATCTGAGGTCATCAGTCACCTAGAACTTAGACCTCCCTAAACATAAGGGAGATACCCGTGGTCTAGGGGTAGCATCTTTGATTCATAATCAAAACGTATTCGTTCCCGGGTTCGATCCCTGCCACTGCCTAAATTTTGATAAATAACCGGCATTGGCGGCCGAAGACTTCCGCCATAAGAAGTCAGCCTCATTCTTCCAACGGCCTTGTCAAAGAGGGCGGAGGAGCGGATAGAGGATCAGGGCACTCTCTTGTCCTGGGGTGGGAAATAGTCCCTAAAGGCGGAAGAATCAGCAATGATCAACGACATGAGGATGCAGAAGGCAATGGAAACCACTGCATTAAAGACACGTAACGTGTATCCACAGGACATGTGGCCTGTAATTGAAGAAGTGTCATGATGATCTCTCCATTGGCAAAAGATTCCGGAATAGTCCCCCATTCGGATCTCCGGGAAGGGACTGCCAAGGGGGAGGTTACCATGAGAAAAAGATTGAATAATCTACGAAAGGATAACGTTCTACGAGTCGGGGCGTGGAATGTCAGAAGCTTGAACGTGGTAGGGAAACTAGAAAATCTGAAAAGGGAAATGCAAAGGCTCAATCTAGATATAGTAGGAGTCAGTGAAGTGGAAGGAAGACAAGGATTTCTGGTCAGATGAGTATCGGGTAATATCAACAGCAGCAGAAAATGGTATTCGTTATGAATAGGAAGGTAGGGCAGAGGGTGTGTTACTGTGAACAGTTCAGTGATTGGGTTGTTCTAATCAGAATCGACAGCAGACCAACACCGACAACGATAGTTCAGGTATACATGCCGACGTCGCAAGCTGAAGATGAACAGATAGAGAAAGTGTATGAAGATATTGAAAGGGTAATGCAGTATGTAAAAGGGGACGAAAATATAATAGTCATGGGCGACTGGAATGCAGTTGTAGGGGAAGGAGTAGAAGGAAAGGTTACAGGAGAATATGGGCTTGGGACAAGGAATGAAAGAGGAGAAAGACTAATTGAGTTCCGAAACAAGTTTCAGCTAGTAATAGTGAATACCCTGTTCAAGAATCACAAGAGGAGGAGGTATACTTGGAAAAGGCCGGGAGATACGGGAAGATTTCAATTAGATTACATCATGGTCAGACAGAGATTCCGAAATCAGATACTGGATTGTAAGGCGTGCCCAGGAGCAGATATAGACTCAGATCACAATATACTAGTGATGAAGAGTAGGCTGAAGTTCAAGACATTAGTCAGGAAGAATCAATACGCAAAGAAGTGGGATACGGAAGTACTAAGGAATGACGAGATACGTTTGAAGTTCTCTAACGCTATAGATACAGCAATAAGGAATAGCGCAGTAGGCAGTACAGTTGAAGAGGAATGGACATCTCTAAAAAGGGCCATCACAGAAGTTGGGAACGAAAACATAGGTACAAAGAAGGTAGCTGCGAAGAAACCATGGGTAACAGAAGAAATACTTCAGTTGATTGATGAAAGAAGGAAGTACAAACATGTTCCGGGAAAATCAGGAATACAGATATACAAGTCGCTGAGGAATGAAATAAATAGGAAGTGCAGGGAAGCTAAGACGAAATGGCTGCAGGAAAAATGTGAAGACATCGAAAAAGATATGATTGTCGGAAGGACAGACTCAGCATACAGGAAAGTCAAAACAACCTTTGGTGACATTAAAAGCTACGGTGGTAACATTAAGAGTGCAACGGGAATTCCACTGTTAAATGCAGAGGAGAGAGCAGATAGGTGGAAAGAATACATTGAAAGCCTCTATGAGGGTGAAGATTTGTCTGATGTGATAGAAGAAGAAACAGGAGTCGATTTAGAAGAGATAGGGGATCCAGTATTAGAATCGGAATTTAAAAAAGCTTTGGAGGACTTACGGTCAAATAAGGCAGAAGGGATAGATAACATTCCATCAGAATTTCTAAAATCATTGGGGGAAGTGGCAACAAAACGACTATTCACGTTGGTGTGTAGAATATATGAGTCTGGCGATATACCATCTGACTTTCGGAAAAGCATCATCCACACAATTCCGAAGACGGCAAGAGCTGACAAGTGCGAGAATTATCGCACAATCAGCTTAACAGCTCATGCATCGAAGCTGCTTACAAGAATAATATACAGAAGAATGGAAAAGAAAATTGAGAATCCGCTAGGTGACGATCAGTTTGGCTTTAGGAAAAGTAAAGGGACGAGAGAGGCAATTCCGACGTTACGGCTAATAATGGAAGCAAGGCTAAAGAAAAATCAAGACACTTTCATAGGATTTGTCGACCTGGAAAAAGCGTTCGACAATATAAAATGGTGCAAGCTGTTGGAGATTCTGAAAAAAGTAGGGGTAAGCTATAGGGAGAGACGGGTCATATACAAGAGGGAATAATAAGAGTGGACGATCAAGAACGAAGTGCTCGTATTAAGAAGGGTGTAAGACAAGGCTGTAGCCTTTCGCGCCTACTCTTCAATCTGTACATCGAGGAAGCAATAATGGAAATAAAAGAAAGGTTCAGGAGTGGAATTAAAATACAAGGTGAAAGGATATCAATGATACGATTCGCTGATGACATTGCTATCCTGAGTGAAAGTGAAGAAGAATTAAATGATCTGCTGAACGGAATGAACAGTCTAATGAGCACACAGTATGATTTGAGAGTAAATCGGAGAAAGACGAAGGTAATGAGAAGTAGTAGAAATGAGAACAGCGAGAAACTTAACATCAGGATTGATGGTCACGAAGTCAATGAAGTTAAGGAATTCTGCTACCTAGGCAGTAAAATAACCAATGACGGACGGAGCAAGGAGGACATCAAAAGCAGACTCGCTATGGCAAAAAAGGCATTTCTGGCCAAAAGAAGTCTACTAATTTCAAATACCGGCCTTAATTTGAGGAAGAAATTTCTGAGGATGTACGTCTGGAGTACATCATTGTATGGTAGTGAAACATGGACTGTGGGAAAACCGGAACAGAAGAGAATCGAAGCATTTGAGATGTGGTGCGATAGACGAATGTTGAAAATTAGGTGGACTGATAAGGTAAGGAACGAGGAGGTTCTACGCAGAATCGGAGAGGAAAGGAATATGTGGAAAACACTGATAAGGAGAAGGGACAGGATGATAGGACATCTGCTAAGACATGAGGGAATGACTTCCATGGTACTAGAGGGGGGGCAAAAACTGTAGAGGAAGACAGAGATTGGAATACGTCAAGCAAATAATTGAGGACGTAGGTTGCAAGTGCTACTCTGAGATGAAGAGGTTAGCACAGGAAAGGAATTCGTGGCGGGCCGCATCAAACCAGTCAGTAGACTGATGACAAAAAAAAAAGACACATCCATGACCGAGGCTGGATTCGAATCTGCGACGGAAGAGGTCGCGCGGTTCCAGACTGAAGCGCCTAGAGCTGCTCGGCCACATCGGCCGGCTGTGTTTGGTGGGATCAGAAGGGTGTGGCCTATTATGAGCTGCTAAAAACTGGTGAAACCGTTAAGACTGATCGCTACCAACAGCAAATGATTGATTTAAATCGATCATTATGTGAAAAACGACCGGAATATGGAAAAAAAGGCAACATAAAGTCATATTGCTCCATGATAATGCCCCATCACACACAGCAAAACGGGTCACAGAAACGATCGAGGCGTTCAGTTGGCAAATACTAGGGCATGAGGCTTATTCGACAGACTTGGATTATCATCTATTTGCATCACTGGGACACGCTGTCACTGAACAACGCTTCAATTCGTATGAAAATATACGAAAATGGCTCGCTGACTCGTTCGCTTCAAAAGAAAAAGTTTTTTTTTATTTTTTTTATTTTTGCGTCTCATTCACGGTCTGCAGGAGAGGTGGGAGAAATGTATAAATAGCAATGGAGATTATTTTGAATAAAATATTGTTTATCAGTTTGAAAACGTAGACGTGTATTGCAACCAAATTCCGGTTTCATGCTTCTACACCTGGTATGCACTGTCTGGGAGTTTATACAAACACACTTACATTATACGAGGGTTGGAACTTAAATAGTTTTTTTTCATTTTTTTATCTGTACAGTCGCCCAGTAGACATTCATTCAAGAGAGAATTAGTATATTATTGCAATTTACTTGGGAAAGGGATATTATAGTTTGATACCTGGGAACGTAACTTACATCGCCGTATAGATAGTTTCTAAAAGTCGATTGCACTCCCGGGTACCCCTCCTTGTAAGACTATAATGGTTCGCGCGCAGAGGGCGCGAGAATATTGAAAGTCTCGCGGGTCGCCCTAGCGCAGTAGCTAGGGCAGCTTCTGTAGACCGATTTGAGGTACTTCTCTGACTTCATAGACCACGAATGCCTTGTATCAAATTGTTCGCCCCAACTTCCTCTACTCTTCTGTGGTACGTTGTTAACAATCATAATGTTTGAAAAATACAGGAAATAAATAATGATGTATAGTAAATGTCTTCTGTCTCGGAAACTATTTGGAATACAGTATACGAGGTGCGGCTAGAAAAAAACCGGACTGATGCTGGAAAAAACATTTATTTACAATTATTTACAATTTCATGTTATCTCCTTCAATGTACTCTCCTCCTCGGTCTCTACACCGCTCCATACGAATTTTCCAGTGTTCATAGCAATGCTGCAGATCATTTTCGGTAAGTCCATACATTACTTCCGTCGCTTTTTCTTTTACTGCTTCAACAGTCTCAAATCTAGTTCCTTTCAAAGCTGACTTGACTTTAGGGAAAAGAAAAAAGTCACAGGGGGCCAAATCAGGTGAGTAGGGTGGATGATCTAAGATGGGAATGTTGTGTTTTGCCAAAAACGTCTTCACTGACAACGCACTGTGAGCTGGGGCATTGTCTCGGTGAAGGATCCATGACTTTTTTCTCCACAAATCGTTCCGTTTTCTCCGTACTCGCTCACGTAGGGTAGCCAGGACGCTAATGTAGTAATGCTGATTCACTGTTTGTCCCTCTGGTACCCAATCAATGTGGACAATACTTTTGATGTCAAAAAAAAACAATCATCGTTGCCTTGAATTTCGATTTTGACATTCGTGCTTTTTTTGTCGTGGAGAACCAGGAGTTTTCCAATGCATCGATTGGCGTTTAGTTTCGGGATCGTAAGTAAAAAACCACGATTCATCGCAAGTAATAACGTTTTGTAAGAAGGTGGGATCACTTTCAATGTTTTCCAGGATGTCAGAACAAATCATTCTTCGGCGTTCCTTCTGTTCAATTGTGAGACACTTTGGAACCATTTTTGAACACACTTTGTTCATGTTGAAACTTTCATGAAGAATCTGCCTAACACTTTCCTTGTCAACTCCTGTTAACTCAGACACTGCTCTGATTGTTAAACGGCGATCTTGTCGAACAAGTTTACCGATTTTTTCAATGTTTGCATCAGTTTTTGCTGACAATGGTCTGCCAGTGCGAGTGTCATCACTGGTGTCTTCGCGGCCATCTTTAAATCGTTTAAACCACTCAAACACTTGTGTTCGCGATAAACAATCATCGCCGTACACTTGTTGTAACATTACAAACGTTTCACTTGCAGATTTTCCTAGTTTGAAACAAAATATGATGTTAACACGCTGTTCTTTCTGTACACTCAACATTTTCCGACGCACAGACAAAACGTCAACTACTTAAAACAGACGCCATGGGCAGACTGAGTTCAGGAGGCAGATGAAACTCGAGCAGTAGGCGGAGCGAGAGTCACGTGACAGGCCACGTGACTTTCAGCCTTATTGCATTCGTTTTATTGTTTCACCAGTACTAGTCCGGTTTTTTTCTAGCCACACCTCATATGTCAATATGAAGTTTTTTTTTATTCACAAACAGTAATACTATCATACCTCAAAGGACTCGCCGTATGTGTGACAAGAAGTAAAAACGGTGAGAAAAGTTACTGAGGTGAGAGGCGCGCTTGTCAGGGAACGAGAAGGAAGCAGGTAACAGGAAGGAAAATCCAGTCAATTATACGTTCCAGGTAATAAAGAAAAATGCATCGGCTTTCTAGGCGAAAGTGTCCCTAGTGACACGCGGCCGACGGAAACCTGCCACCGGCAAATTACAGAGCAGCAGTGCCAGGAAATGAGCGGCCATAAGGCGAACGTATCATTTATGGAACGGTTTAAGCGATTCCTGGAGTAGAAACGTCGCCCTGACTCATAGGGACGGGCCACGGTCGGCTTCGTCAACCGCAACGGCTCGCTCACGGGGACGCGTTCGCAGCCTGAAGCTCGTGGCTGGTGTGCGCTCACGAACCGATTCCCTTACCTTGGACAGGGCATTCGGCCGCTCGTGGTGGCGCTGCGGTCACGAGAATATACTGCAACCTGGGTGACGGAAGTACAGATATGTGTTTTGCATGGTTCAGATGATTCGGATACGGCAAATGTCGAAATACCTTCGAAAAGGCTGCAGCCGGTTTTCTTCATTAATCTCAGCTTATGGGCTGCCTCTGATGACCTAGCCATGGATGGGATGTTAAGAGGAAACGACAGGGTCGAAAAAACTAGAAATTTTTTTCATTGCGGAATTCGAATGTATATACATTGAAGAATTATTCCCCAAAATACACTACTGGCCATTAAAATTGCTACACCAAGAAGAAATGCAGATGATAAACGGGTATTCATTGGACAAATATATTATACTAGAACTGACATATGCTTACATTTTCACGCAACTTGTGTGCATAGATCCTGAGAAATCAGTTCCCATAACAACCGCCTCTGGCCATGATAACGGCCTTGATACGCCTGGGCATTGAGTCAAACAAAGCTTGGATGGTGTGTACAGTTACAGCTGCACATGCAGCCTCTACACGATAGCACAGTTCATCAAGAGTAGTGACAGGCGTATTGTGACGAGCCAGTTGCTCGGCCACCATTGACCAGACGTTTTCAGTTGGTGAGAGATCTGGGGAATGTGCTGCCAGGGCAGCAGTCGAGCATTTTCTGTATCCAGAAAGGCCTGTACAGGACCTGCAGCATGTGGTAGTGCATTATCGTGCTGAAATGTAGGGTTCGCAGGGATCGAATGAAGGGTAGAACCACGGGCCGTAACACATCTGAAATGTAACGTCCACTGTCAAAGTGCCGTCAATGCGAACAAGAGGTGACCGAGATGTGTAACCAATGGCACCCCATACCGTCACGCCGGCTGATATGCCAGTGTGGCGATGACGAATAAACGCTTCCAATGTCCGTTCACCGCGATGTCGCCAAACACGGATGCGACCATCATGATGCTGTAAACAGAAGCTGGATTCATCCGAAAAAATGACGTTTTACCATTCGTGCACCGAGGTTCGTCGTTGAGTACACCATCGCAGGTGTTCCTGTCCGTGATGCGGCGTCAAGGGTAACTCCAACCATGGTCTCCGAGCTGATAGTCCATGCTGCTGCAAACGTCGTCGAACTGTTCGTGCAGATGGTTGTTGTCTTGCAAACGTCCCCATCTGCTGACTCAGGGATCGAGACGTGGCTGTACGATCCGTTACAGCCATGCTGATAAGATGCCTCTCATCTCGACTGCTAGAGATACGAGGCCGTTGGGATCCAGCACGGCTTTCCGTATTGCCCTCCTGAACCACCGATTCCATATTCTGCTAACAGTCATTGGATTTCGACCAACGCGAGCAGCAATGTCGGGATACGATAAACCGCACCGCGCTAGGCTACAATCCGACCTTTTCAAAGTCGGAAACGTGACGGTACGCATTTTTCCTCGTTGCACGAGGCATCACAACAACGTTTCACCAGGCAACGCCGGTCGACTGCTGTATATGTATGAGAAATCGGTTGGAAACTTTCCTCATGTCAGTACGTTGTAGGTGTCGCCACCGGCGCCGACCTTGTGTGAATGCTCTGAAGAGCTAATCATTTGCATATCACAGCATCTTCTTCCTGTCGGTTAAATTTCGCGTCTGTAGCACGTCATCTTCGTGGTGTAGCAATTTTAATGACCAGTAGTGTGTTATGCGCGAACTCCCAAAAGTAATGATTCTGTGAGAGTTTGAAGCTAAACCAAACGGTGAACTGGAAAGTTGTAAGCACAAACAAATCGTTATCGATGCCATCACTCATATTCATACCGATTTGAGTAAACATGATTTGCTGAAGCGTCAATAGTCTTATTGAGAGATACGCTCCAAAAATAACATTCAGGCGACATTGTCAACATTGCTGCAACTTTGGCCTATGTCTATTCAATGTAGGCCATACTGCATTAATACACGTGAGAGATGCACTTCAAATCAAAACTGACGAGAAATGCTCCGATTCTGTGAAGATAGAGACGCCAGCGGCGATGGCTCAGCGACGAAAAGTGTTGTGAGAACTAAAATGATGTCTTCTCAGGTCAAAGTAGCAGGAAGCGGTCTTCCACTAACCGGGGCGATAGTTATTATGCACCAGGCAGCGAAGATACCCCGTAAGTTCCAAGCTTTGTCCCTTTTTTTATGTGATAGATATTTGTCAAACTCTCAACGCGTTTTTCACATAACCATGTTTTTTGGTGTCATGCTTGTCGCCTCCCACGCTACAGTTTTCATCCAATTTTAATGATTTTTTATCACCTTTGAAGCAAATAGAATTCTCTTCCGCTTATCGTAGCTGATTCTTTTATGTTGTATTTAATATTTCTTTTTTTTTTTTTTTCGCCGGCCAGTGTGCCGTGCGGTTCTAAGCGCTTCAGTTTGGAACCGCGTGACCGCTACGGTCGCAGGTTCGAATCCTGCCTCGGGCATGGATGTGTGTGATGTCCTTAGGTTAGTTAGATTTAAGTAGTTCTAAGTTCTAGGGGACTGATGACCTCAGACGTTAAGTCCCATAGTGCTCAGAGCCATTTGAACCTTTTTTTTTTTTCAAATCCCTTATGATGAACTAAAATTACATCTTTAAGGATCAGGGTGACGTGTTAATTTCGTGTTTCACATAATCACAACCGGAGTTACAGCGACAACCATCGATCTACCTCCTTTCAGAGCTGACTCGGGAAAATCTCAATTACACATTGAAGATATTAATATTTTCCAATAAAAACTTCAATGTATTCTTTGTTATTGTTATCATTATTCACGTATGGGCCCAGTAGGACCACGCGACGTACAATCAGTCAATGTCGCCTTTGATGGTTGGCCTTCCTTTCCTTTCTTTCTTTTGAATTTCTTTAATATCCCACTTTCTATTTAAAATTAAAGTTTCCTCTCCATAAAGACATTCAGGTTTGATTACAGTGCTGTAATGCCTAAGTTTACTGAATTTAGAAAGTGATTTTTTATTATAAATATTTTGTGTTAATCTGAATGCAGTTGTCATTTTTTGACAGCGAACTTCGTATGGAGATTTTTCCAGGCCGTTTTCTTGTATCCCTCATGGATTTAAACTGAGGAACTTTATTTTTCCATTTTTTATTTTTCCACATTTTGTGTTCAAAAACTTTGGGGCTTGCTTGTTGCATGTCATATATTCCGTTTTCTCGAATTGTACTCGTATTTGTAGCCCTAGTTTTCCCGGACCTTCTTTAAGAATTTCAATTTGATTTTGGATTGTGGTAATGTCCCTAGTTAAAATTGCCATATCATCTGCAAAGGCGAGACAGTCTGCTCTAATATTGCTTCTACCTATTTGATTAATTGATATCTATTTTGACTCGACTTTTGCTCTCGCTTTTCTATAATTACTTTTACGAAAACAGATTAAATAGTAACGGAGATCTCTGTCTTTATATCAAGTGGTTCAGAAACTTCTCTCGTGAATTTATCTTTACAGCTAGTGTCGGTTAACGTTTCCTTAATCAGAGTTAAGAATTTTTATTACCTTTAAAATTTCAAAAAATGATCAACTGAGTAGTTGGCATTTTTTAAATCCACAAATGTACATACAGTATTGTTACTAGGAATCCTTCCGTGCCTGAGGGTTAGTTTTAAATTAAAAATTTGTTCCAGACTGGATGTGAGGTCTGAAGTCTGCTTGGTATTCGCCTATTTTAGGTTCTGACTGTTCTTGGGCTCGATCAACTAAACACTGCGAGAGAATTTTTTATGTGACTGGGAGAAGAGAGATTCCTCTGTAATTATTAACATCGGTTCTATCCCCTTATTTATGCAGTGGTTGAATTAGGACAGTTTTCCAATCCTCAGGTATTTTCTCAATTTGCGAAGTATGTCCTATTAGGTGAGTGTAAATATAATGGGCAGTCGAAAATATTACGTTTGGGGGATTCTGTTTGATTCTGTTGATTCTGTTTGGACGCATTTGGCAGTAGCGTCGCCATAGTTCCAGTTTCCGCATTCACCACACCAACATGAGAAAGACACGAATGCAGCACCAATCCTTGTCTATACGTCGGTGCTTGTATACCCGCATCGAAATCGGACTACGCCACACATACGTTGCAGCAGCTCCCTCAAACGTAATATTTTCGACTGCCCATTATATTTACAGCTTGTACGGAGATCAAACTGTAGTTATAAGAGTAGAACGACGTGACAGGGAAGCAGTAGTTGAGGAGGCAATTGAGACAGTGTTGTAGCCTATTCGCGATGTCATTCAGTTTGGACACAGACCAAGCAGTGAAGGAAACCGAGGACAGATTCGGAAAGCGAACTGAAGTTCAGCTGAGATTTGCCGATGACAGTGTGGTTCTGTCAGAGGTGGCAAAGGACTTGGAAAAACGGTTGAGCGGAATGGACAGTGTCTGAAACGAGGTTAAGGATGGAATGTCAACAAAAGCCGAACAAGGGCGATGGAATGTAGGCAAATTAAATCAGCCTAACACTGAGGCAATTTCTGTGTATAGGAATTGTTTTTTGAAGGTATTTACCTGGAGTGTAGTGAAACGTGAACAATAAACAGTTGAGACAAGAGGGGAACAGATCCTTCTAGAACTCGGTTCTGTAGAAGAATGCTGAAGATCAGTCTGGTAGATAAGATAATTAATTAGGGAATACAGAAGGAAATGAGGAGAAAAGAAATTTACTGCATGTTGTTGTTGTGGTCTTCAGTCCAGAGACTGGTTTGATGCAGCTCTCCATGCTACTCTATCCTGTGCAAGCTTCTTCATCTCCCAGTACCTACTGCAACCTACATCCTTCTGAATCTGTTTAGTGTATTCATCTCTTGGTCTCCCTCTACGATTTTCACCCTCCACGCCGCCCTCCAATACTAAATTGGTGATCCCTTGATGCCTCAGAAAATTTCCTACCAACCGATCCCTTCTTCTATTCAAGGTGTGCCACAAATTTCTCTTCTCCCTAATTCTATTCAGTACCTCCTCATTAGTTATGTGATCTACCCATTTAATCTTTGGCATTTTTCTGAAGCACCACATTTCGAAAGCTTCTATTCTCTTCTTGTCCAAACTATTTATCATCCATGTTTCACTTCCATACATGGCTACCCTCCATTTCAGAAACGATTTCCTGACACTTAAATCTATACTCGGTGTTAAACAATTTCTCTTCTTCAGAAACACTTTTCTTGCCAGTGCCAGTCTACATTCTGTATCCTCTCTACTTCGACCATCATCAGTTATTTTGCTCCCCAAATAGCAAAACTCCTTTACTACTTTAAGTGTCTCATTTCCTAATCTAATTCCCTCAGCATCACCCGATTTAGTTGGACTATATTCCATTATCCTCGTTTTGCTTTTGTTGATGTTCATCTTATATCCTCCTTTCAAGACACTGTCCATTCCGTTCAACTGCTCTTCCAAGTCCTTTGCTGTCTCTGACAGAATTACAATGTCATCGGTGAACCTCAAAGTTTTTATTTCTTCTCCATGGATTTTAATACCTACACCGAACTTTTCTTTTGTTTCCTTTATTGCTTTCTCATCATACAGATTGAATAACATCGGGGATAGGCTACAACCCTGTCTCACTCCCTTCCCAACCACTGCTTCCCTTTCATGTCCCTCGACTCTTATAACTGCCATCTGGTTTCTGTACAAATTGTAAATAGCCTTTCGCTCCCTGTATTTTAGCGCTGTCACCTTCAGAACTTTCAGTGTATGTAGGTTGTACTAATTATGCAGGGATGAAGCGACGTACAGGACAGAGTAATTTGGAGAGATGTATCATTCCAGTGCAGAGTAAAGATCGCAACAACAACGACAGAACTCATGTCACGAAACTAAGAAGAAGAAGAAGAAAACACGGTTCTTTAGACTATGCCACAGAGTAGCGGCACATGAAAGCCAATCCAGATAGCCGCGTTTCGTCACACCTGGCTGCTGCGGGCAGGCCTCCAGCTGGGTCCGTGGGACGGCATGGCTCAGCCTCGAGGGCGATCAGCGACCAGCGGCCAAAGCGTGGCCGCCGCCAAGTTTCGACACGAGCTGTGGCGCGTGGCGGGGCGCAGAGCAGAGTGCGTGTGCGTGTGTGGGTGTTGCGCAGCTACCTGTGGCGACACAGACGTTGACCTACGCACAGATGTCGGCCTGGGCCTCGGACGCAAGGTCACACAAAAGCTCTCCTCAAACACATCCAACACGATTTCTATTTTTATTAAGCTATTTATTTTCTAGTTTATTATTAGCCCATTATATCGTCGGCTAAAATGGACCGTTATAATATAAAGGGTGAAAATTATTTAAACCGACAAGCTCTCGGAGGCTACAAGGGACGCCAAAACAAATATTTTTTCTCGAATGTCATATTTTCCTATGAGGATTTTGTAAACGGGCGAAGGGAGATTTCTGTAGATGAAAATTAATTAAAGTAACAAACCTTATTCATGCCCAAGCCAATCATCCATCTAAGTATAAAAAGTCCTATTTTTGCTCAATGATACATAGGCTCTTAAAGTTGCCGTTGCAACGGAGTAGCGTTAGGCAAGAGATAGATGTCCTCAAGCCTATAGCCTGTAGCAATGGGTATGATGCGGCCTTGGTGCACAAGTTGTACACAAAAATTTAAAAAAAAGCAGGGATAAGAAGGAAAGGCCATCTAACAATAGTAGGGTGACCTCGTGGATGACATCGGAAGTTCACTGAGGCTTTTTGCGGATGATGCTGTGGTATATCGAGAGGTTGTAACAATGGAAAATTGTAACTTCCTGGCAGATTAAAACTGTGTGCCGGACCGAGACTCGAACTCGGGACCTTTGCCTCTCGCGGGAGAACTTCTGTAAAGTTTGGAAGGTAGGAGGCGAGGTACTGGCAGAAGTAAAGCTGTGAGGACGGGGCGTGAGTCGTACTTGGGTAGCTCAGTCGGTTGAGCACATGCCCGCGAAAGGCAAAGGTCCCGAGTTCGAGTCTCGGTCCGACACACAATTTTAATCTGCCAGGAAGTTTCATATCAGCGCACACTCCGCTGTAGAGTGAAAATTTCATTCTAGAATGGAAAATTGTACTGAAATGCAGGAGGATCTGTAGCGAATTGACGCATGGTGAAGGGAACGGCAATTGAATTTCAATGTAGACAAGTGTAATGTGCTGTGAATACATAGAAAGAAAGATCCCTTGTCATTTAGCTACAATATAGCAGGTCAGCAACTGGAAGCAGTTAATTCCATAAATTATCTAGTACGCATTAGGATTGATTTAAACTGAAATGATCATATAAAATTGATCGTCGGTAAAGCAGATGCCACACTGAGATTCATTGGAAGAATCCTAAGGAAATGCAATCCGAAAACAAAGGAAGTAGGTTACAGTACGCTTGTTCGCCCACTGCTTGAATACTGCTCAGCAGTGTGGGATCCGTACCAGATAGGGTTGACAGAAGAGATATAGAAGATCCAACGGAGAGCAGCACGCTTCGTTACAGGATCATTTAGTAATCGCGAAAGCGTTGCGGAGATGATAGGTAAATTCCAGTGGAAGACTCTGCAGGAGAGACGCTCAGTAGCTCGGTACGGGCTGTTCTTGAAGTTTCGAGAACATACCTTCACCGAAGAGTCAAGCAGTATATTGCTCCCTCCCATGTATATCTCGCGAAGAGACCATGAGGATAAAATCAGAGAGATTAGAGCCCACACAGAAGCATACCGACAATCCTTCTTTCGACGAACAATACGAGACTGGAATAGAAGGGAGAACTGATAGAGGTAGACATGGTACGCTCAGCCACACTCCGTCAGGTGGCTTGCGGACTATGGATGTAGATGTAGGGTTAAAAAGTATGTTCCAATGACATATCAAGGGCCGCTGTCTGACAAAATAAACCGACAGTTTCGTAAGTCCAGCGCGGTCCTGGCATTTAGCACGAAAAATAGTTTGCGCTCGAAACTTAGGCATACGATTGCAGAAAGCATTGATAAATTTAGAAACACAGGGGTGTGTGCAGATTACAATGAGGCGGGTGTGAAGGCTTTTATGTGGGGCAGACAGGGAGATCGTTTTTTACACGTTTTCGTGAGCACAATAAATCCGCTTTGGGTGACCATCTGCGGGATTCGAACCATAAAATTACTGATATGTAGCAAGGTATGAAAATCTTGCACAAAGCACCGAAAGGAACCAAACTCAACGTTTTGGAAAACATCGAAATTTACAAAAAACAGAAAGAGGTTTCCGAGCAAATTGTTGAACGACCAGGCGGATCATAATTTCTTTGACATATTTGATGCGGTGCTCTGGAGACCCTGTGCGGCATATTCACACATTGTGATGGGTGCTGTGTATCTATTATGCTCGGAAAGCCACCTTTAGAATACTGCTGATGTTATTTATACGTTCTTTAGAAGGGTCTACCTTGGTAAAGTAAGTACTTGTTATAAGGCTTGAAGTGTAGTTGGCCAGCTTCGCCAGTAAAACTTTACTCGATGATTACCATTGCCCGCCAAGCGTGTCTTCGTTACGTTCTTATTTTATTTCTGTTTATATTTTACAGACGTATTTGTGTATGAACCTAGAACGTTTGGGTTTTTGGTATCATAGTAATTTGGTTTTTCATTATTCCTCATTCGGTGAGGCCCATGGACGAAAGGAGTGCCATGCCGATGGGAGCGTATGTGGAGTCACTGTCCATCTAGGTCCGCATGTCATTCCCCCCCCCCTCCCCCCTCCCCCCCTGTTCTAGAGCCCTTCGGTTTGCTTCTGTCCTGACATTCCTTAATTCCATGTGCGTATGCGGGTTTTCGTAGTTGATTCGTACCTTGCTCATAACGAATGTATAGATGGTGAGAGACTTTGTAGCAAGTTGATACGTTATTTCTTAGCGCTTACGATACCTAGGACCATAGTGCCTAGACAGGTAAAGCCCAGCAAGCAGGTTTTAATCGCTCGTCACTTTGTACCTAAGTCGTGTTATGGACAGCTTTCTGTTTGCATATTCCTGACGTCCTTATATGAATAAAGGTAAATTATAATATGTAGTTTTGTAAGGTGCTAATAGATAATGTCTTTGCCTCAGATGCTTTTACTTTGCAATTGACGTAATTTATAGTGATTGTAGTATGTACAGGAAATGTAAAGTTGTGTTTTAGTAGTAACGAGTCGTTATACCGTGGGACTGTGTGTGCGCAGCTTGGCCAGCGCTATCTGGTGGCCGGTTGTGAACCACTGGAACCACACCAGGTAAGCCTGCGCGGAATAGGGCAGTGATGATGCCGGCCGGTGTTCGGCGAGCAGTGGTACTTTCATCTGGTGACTTCAGTTTTATATTTTATGGAAAGAACGACCACGAGAGCAGTTTTTTTAATTACTTTTTTATTGGTTGTGACAATGATTTTTATCAGATGGTCTACCTCATGCGCCATGATGTCCATATGGTTTTATAAATGTTAATCCACGTTTCAGGTATGTGGTTCTGTAGTAATTGTAATGTATATAGTTAACTCATGTAAGCCCTCCCTCAAACCTGTTACGTTATATCTTCACAGATCCGATGATGGCACCTTCAGAGTGCTGAAGCCGGTCATCTAGTAAACGATTTTGAAGCGATCGTGGCTTTTCAATTATTTTAAAAACGTAGTGATCGCCCCACGACACACCATGGAAGGTTGCATGGGACATTGAAAACACTTTTTCTAATCTGTTTTTCTGTGAGTCGTCAATTTGTGAGGACATAAATTTTTACTTACAGTAGACAAAATTTTTAATTCTTTGTCACCAAGAGACAACGTTAGCGCAACACAATTACAGTTTTAAACATGACTGTCTGTCAGCAATAGTATGTAAGTTTCAGCATAGGGATCACACAGCCAACCGGTTGCAAATAACTGTTTGGTACACTGACATAGGTTTCGACACCTCTAAGGATGTCTTCATCAGAATGAAATTCTAAGAAACCGTAAAATCATATTGGGAGAAATCAATGGTTAAAGTTTCGAGCTGATATGCTCAAGTCATAAATTAAAATTAAACATGTTCAAGCCATTGGCAAGTATGCCTTACTAGGAACAACATCATACTGATTAGATCGATTTATAAGTCTGATGCACAGGGGTGCAAATAGGTAGACATTGTAATGGTGATTTATTTACGTGACCATTACGGCACTCCAACCCCAGTTCTCAATACCAGTAATATCGTACTACTTTTCTGCGAAGTAACAGACATATTTTTGTGACAATATTCACATTTGGTTTTATTAATGTATAGGTACTCCGATGTATCGATATATTATAGTGTTATGGTTCTTGTGTGTATTCATTTCCGTGAGACTGTCATAATCTTTGACTTACTTGTAACCCTTTTGGTGCGAATGTGCACAGAGCAGTCTTTGTTTCACTTTGCAGAAGTTAAGTTGTTTTTCGCTTTGTAAAAGAACAGTCGAGTCTTGTGTTTGGTTAAAGTGGAAATTAAATATATCAAGATTGATACAAAACTGTTTTTTTATGATGGGACAATTAAAAAGAAGTACAGGGTGATTCAAAAAGAATACCACAACTTTAGGAATTTAAAACTCTGCAACGACAAAAGGCAGAGCTAAGCACTATCTGTCGGCGAATTAAGGGAGCTATAAAGTTTCATTTAGTTGTACATTTGTTCGCTTGAGGCGCTGTTGACTAGGCGTCAGCGTCAGTTGATGCTAAGATGGCGACCGCTCAACAGAAAGCTTTTTGTGTTATTGAGTACGGCAGAAGTGAATCGACGACAATTGTTCAACGTGCATTTCGAACGAAGTATGGTGTTAAACCTCCTGATAGGTGGTGTATTAAACGTTTGTATAAACAGTTTACAGAGAATGGGCGTTTGTGCAAAGGGAAAAGTTCTGGACGGCCGAGAACGAGTGATGAAAATGTAGCCTGGCCTCCAAGAAGCCCTGATCTTACCCCCTGCGATTTTTTCTTATGGGGGTATGTTAAGGATATGGTGTTTCGGCCACCTCTCCCAGCCACCATTGATGATTTGAAACGAGAAATAACAGCAGCTATCCAAACTGGTACGCCTGATATGCTACAGAGAGTGTGGAACGAGTTGGAGTATCGGGTTGATATTGCTCGAGTGTCTGGAGGGGGCCATATTGAACATCTCTGAACTTGTTTTTGAGTGAAAAAAAAACTTTTTAAAATACTCTTTGTAATGATGTATAACAGAATTTTATATTATGTTTCTTTCATTAAATACACATTTTTAAAGTTGTGGTATTCTTTTTGAATCACCCTGTATATGTGAATTTACAAGAAGTTTAATAAAAAGGTGGATCGTGAACACCAAGTCAAAAATTGTTTCTACCGTACCATTGTTCTGATCTGGGATTGTTTGATCATTAGGAATTTCCTGAAAAAAGCATTTGTTAGGTCTTCAAATATTGCTAAAATACAGATCTGGACCTTCTAGCAGTCAAAGTGGAATCGCCCTAGAATCAACAAGATGAGCCATAACAACTTCGACGAAATCTACGTGGGAATCCATTCAAGATAAGTGCCAAAATTAATGAATTTTTACAGTGACTTCATTATTTACATTCTGACGATACCATCCACAGTCAATAACTTTGTTGTTGCCTGATAAAGCGAACATATGCTGCGTGAGTAAGATTATTAATCTGATTTCTAACCTACTTTGCAAGTGGTGATATTGTTAGAACATGAAGAATAAAGTTGTAGATTGTTAATAACGTTTGTTTTGTTTAAAAAAATGGTTCAAATGGCTCTGAGCACTATTGGACTTAACATCTATGGTCATCAGTCCCCTAGAACTTAGAACTACTTAAACCTAACTAACCTAAGGACATCACACAACACCCAGTCATCACGAGGTTTTGTTTAAAAAGCTGTACGAGTTTTCACATAAAAAAGTCGAAAGCATTACTTTTCAGCAAGTCCACGTAGATGTAGACGTCTGACAAGAGATGCAGCAACTGTTAGAAGGTTACAGCTGATTATTTACGATATTTCAGTCACAGCCGCGTTTTAATACAGGCGGTTTCTGGCTTTGGCCTTCGTCGGCCTCCTTCAGATATTTTCTTCTCATTGCCTGTGGAACGCATCAACTTCGTCGCCATTTATGGTTGCCTCAACGTAACAGCTGAAGAACAAATATCATTTACATGTTGAGGTAGCCACACGCGTTGAAGAAGCTGACGTATTAGATTAGATTAGATTAGATTTACTTTTATTCCAATTGATCCGTAGTGAGGAGGTCCTCCAGGATGTAGAACATGTCAGAAAAACAACAATACACGACAAATATTTACAACTAAAACAAGTAAGCTAATGTACCATTCCACAGGTCTCAAGTGGAATGATCGTCATTTTTTAATGAACACTAAGAGTCATTTTACAAATACTAATGCACTGAATTTAAAATAAAAAAGTTTTTTATTTATTTATAAGGTAATAAACATGTAATACAACTACTGTAATACTTATTTACAATGAACACATAACTGCACTGAAATGGTGCAGAAGTTAGATTAAACTTACACACACACACACACACACACACACACAAATTTTCAATGAACACATTACTGCACTGAAATTGTGCAGAAGTTATGTTGTACTTATATAAAAATCAGTTGGTTTTAGTAAGAAATTCATCAATGGAGTAGAAGGAGTTGGCCACCAATAAATCCTTTAGGCTTCTCTTAAACTGAATTTCATTGGTTTTTAAGCTTTTTATGGCTGCTGGCAAGTTATTGAAAATGTGTGTTCCTGAATAATGCACACCTTTTTGTACAAGACTAAGTGACTTTAAATCCTTGTGAAGATTATTCTTATTTCTAGTATCGATTCCATGAATTGAGCTGTTGGTTTGAAAAAGTGATATATTTTTAATGACAAATTTCATTAAGGAATAAATATATTGGGAAGCAGTAGTTAGTATCCCTAGTTCCCTAAACAGGCTTCTGCAGGATGTTCTCGAGTTCACACCACATATAACTCTTACTGCACGTTTTTGTGCCCGGAAAACTTTAGCTTGGCTTGATGAATTACCCCAGAAAATAATCCCATATGACATTATGGAATGAAAGTAAGCATAGTATGCCAACTTTTTCATTTTTATATCCCCTATGTCTGACAAAATTCGCATTGCAAACAGAGATTTGTTAAGACGCTTCAGCAGTTCTGTGGTGTGCTCCTCCCAGTTGAATTTATTATCATATTGACTAACACTAAGCAGAAAAGATATGAATATGGCCCGCAGAGTTCAAAAGCAGTTATAGTCTAGTATCGTGGGTAACACATTACCGAATTTGCTTTCAAGGCTCAGGTGTACGAGACATTCTGCCTAATAGCGCAAACCGAAAATAATTTCATTCGCTGCGAAGGTCGTTCTGCTGCAATCTATAACGGCGAAAGCATTTCCGTCAAAGACTTCCTTGAGTGTACCTAGAAGGAGAGAAAAACAGAAAGAGGTGATGAAAGGCCATAAAGATTACCCTCGCAAATCTGACTTGTCCTGCCTGCAATAGGACACACGACCCCTGGAATTGAATGAGCGCACCGTTAAAAGACAACGATTAACAGTGTGTTAGTCGCTCAACATGAATTGTAAACACGGCACTCTGTAACGTAACTACTTAGGTGCGTGAGAAACAGCGTGCTGTAATCGAGTTTCTTATTCGAAGAGTTCGTCCACACATCTAACAACCTCTCCTTCGGCATGGGAATGCCAGGCCACACACGAGCGCTGCGACATCTGCAACACTCCGACACCTGCGTTCACTGTCATTGATCGTACTCCATACAATACCGACTCGGCCTCATCCGATTTTCATCTGCTTCCAAAACTTAAAGAACGTCTTCGAGGACTTCACTTTGATAGTGATGAAGCTGTGCTGGCAGAGGTGAGGCTGTGGAGCCGTCAACAAAAGTAAAACATTCTACAGTGACACTATCGACAAACTGGTCTCTTGTTGGAGGAAATGTGCTCGTCGCCAGGGTGAATCTGTCGAGAAATAAATACGAGTATGTTGACGTAAATAATACGGATCCTGTACACCTCCCGTAAACTCGATCCTCCTCACCCGCTCGTCTCCCCGATCCTCTCCCATCCCCGCCTGCTGCCGCGCCTGTATTCCCACGTCCCACCCGGTCTCCATCTCTGCACCCTCCTTACCCTCTCCCAAGGTGGCTTCCGCCAGCTCCCCCTCCCTGATGATGTCCTCCTCCCCTCCATCTACCCCTCCTATCAACTTTGATCCTCCCCCCTTCCTGTGTCCTTTCCTTTAGGCACCCTCCCTCCCTCCCTTCCCTTCCCTTCTCTTTCCTTTCCCCCCTTCCTCCTCCCCTCTTCCCCTGGGCTCCCCCTCCCCCTTCCTCCCTCCCCCTCTCTCCTCTCTCCTCTGCCCATGGCATCTCTGCTCTCCCCTCTCCCATTCCCCTCCTCCTCCTCCTGCTCCTCACCACTTGGCAGGTCCCCGGACTCGTACACGCTCAGTGAACATTCGCGCGCCGGAGATCGTCGCCGTCAGTGTTTCGTGTGTCTTCGTTTGTGTGTAGCGTTGTTCGCCGTCACGCCACCACCGTTCACATGCCGTCGCCATCATCCATGTTATGTGCACCGCGTCGCCTAGTGTTAGTGCTGTTTCTCGTCCAGCGTGAACGGCTCCATGTTTTTTCGATTTTTAGTGTCTACATTTTTTGCCCACCGTTTTGCTGTCTTCTCTGTGCCACCTTTATGTACTACTTGTTGTCAAACTCGAGGCTGAAGAGCGGCGTATTGTGCTGCTGCCAGCCCGCCTTTGTATAAGGTGTTTAAAATCACAATAAAGAAAAAAAACGTAAATAATAATGTAGTAGAATGTTAATAACGTTAGTTTTATTGAAAAAACGTCAAGAATTTTCACTTAAAATACTCGGAGGCATTACTTTTCAGCACGCCCTCTTACACAGTCTTAGAGTTTCGTATTTCTCTATAGCGACCACTTGTCTCTTTGGTCGCCAGATGAGGAAGAAGTAAGTTTGCTAAACGAATCCCACTTTGCACTCTGCATACAGGAATACGTTGTTAACAAAGATTCTCGTTTTATGAAATATAAAGTTAAACACAATCAGTTGTATTCCAAACAATCTGCATTCCAGCTGACAATTTCTCCACATGTTCAGCCAATGTTTATTGCCAATACTTTATCCAGTACATTCATAATTGTAATTTTGCAATATTCTGGTAATCGACCAGTGTCACTATCGGTCTTGAATGTGAGCATTACAAAACTACGCTGTACTTTGTGCTGTCACTTTGCTACTCGTTTAATCATCGTAATGAGTTCTGCCTTATTGGAGAGTTTCTGACACCACTGCTGTCTCCGTCCGATCGTATTTCAAGCAACGGCTTCAGTCTGATATCGTCCTTTTTTCATTTCATCCAGAATTTTTATTTTTCCCCTTCCTGTTTTCTTCTGACCTTTCATGTACCTTTGATATCTGTTGTTCGAATTCATTTTCCTCGCAGTGTATGTCCTACCCAGTCTGGTCTTCGTCAACCAGGTTTAAGAAAGCTTTTTGTTCTATCACTCTCACCAGTGCTCCACAATTTTTTTATTTGCCTGTCTACATATTTAATATTCCCCTTTCTACTCCAGACCACATCTCGAATGTTTCGATTTTGTCACTTTCTCTCCCCTTCAATGTAGGCTACAGCTTACACAGTCGCACAGAAAAATGTTTCACGCGAAGCATTTAACCAAGTTTTTCAACTCAACCCCACTTTGCTGCATAATAAGCGTTTTTTTTCTGGAATGCTTTCTTTTCCGTTGTAAGTCTTGATCTTACTTCTTTTTCACTCGCCTGGTTACCACTTAGAATGCTCCCCAAATATTTGTACTGTGCAACCTACACAATTGGATCTTAGGTTGTTTTCAATTATATCTCTTCTTTGTCATGTATTCTCATCATATTAGTTTTCCTTGTGTCGATTTTTATTCTGTATTCTTGCAGTCCTTTTTCAAGTCTGGAATTCCCAGCTCTTGCAATCCTCCTACAATTCTCATTAATGTTCTTTGAAAAGACATTGTTTTCTCTACAGGCAGTACCATGTCATTAATAAGTCTGACGTAGATGATCTTCCGGCCCTCTGTGCTTACTCCGTCCTTTTCTACCTCTGGCGTCTTCATTATCGAGTCTTCGATATGTACACACTAAAACGAGTTGATTAAAGACAATCAGTGTGTCTTACTCCTCTTCCGATTTTAAACCAATCTGTCACACCACTTCTTAGCTTCATGGTTGCTTTCTCTCTTGTATATAACTCCTTAGTTAGTCTCGTGTCCTTCCCCTTCAATATTTCCAATTTCAGAATTTCCAGCATCTTGTTTCGTTTCAGTCAGTTTCTGGATCTATTCACTTTCTTCTTTCTACAAATCTTCCACCAGTCATTCTAATTAGTTCATTAGCATCTCTTCTCTTGCACCTCCACCTTTCGTGAAACCAATTTGCCCTTCCCTTACACCATCTTCCTCAATACATACCACTCTACGATTCAACACCCTCAATACAATTTTGGCAGTATGCGAGATTGTACTAATCATGCTGCATTTTGTGTATTTCTTGCTACTCTGTTATTTGGGGATCGGAATCATCTCTGTCTTGAGAAAGTCTTCTAGCCTTGTACCAATTTTGTGCCTCAAACTGCACAAAGCTGTCATTTCTACTATGCTTTTTTTTCTGTTATGCGCTGAAATAATTGTATAGGCTGACAATCTAACTCAGTAGATTTATCTAACATTTAGCTATCTTCATCTTTATCGCATTTCCTACTTCAGAGGTCAGAATTGACGGTACTTTTTCGTCTGATTTTATCTCATCTTCCTTTTCAATGCTTAGATCTATTTAAGCACTGTTCTATGTATGCTTCCCATGTCTTCCTTACTTCTTCCTCGTTGTGGAGAATCTTACCATTTTCATTCGCCACTTCTCTTCCCCTTCTTATACAGTAGGCCATATTTCACTGTCCGTTCCCGGTCTTCTATATCATCATATTCTTCTTTCAACCACTGCTCCGTCACAGTTTCCGTCCCCCTTCTCAACTGACTATTTCGTCTTTCGTACATTGTCTGACTTCACATCTCTTCATTTCTTTATTTTTTCATTCTTCCATTTTATTTATCATCTCTGGTATTACCCATGGTTAAAGTATAGCATTTCTTCTTTTGCTGTTTTGCTCATTTAATGTTGTGATGAATCAGTTTTGCTCAGAGATCTAGGTCGTCCTTGGAGTGTGACCATGTCAAAACGAACAGACAGTTGAAGATAGAACAACTCAATACACAACGCAGAAAAACGCTAAAAAAGAGGACCAACACGTTTTGGTACAGTACATACAAATAGCTAACATATTACAAGAATAGGCCATAAATTACAGAATAATAGGAATAACCGGAGTGCCACACAAGGAATTCTTTCAACTTACGTATGGAGCCCACCAATTGTATTTCACGGACTTGGATTAAATTTGTCGAAGATTTTAGCCACTGAAAAAGAAATGGACGTGTGTGAACCCAGTGTCTCCTAACGACTACAAAGGATTGGCCACCTGGATCTGTGGCGAGGTGTGGTCAGTTAACGCTTTGGATTTCCTGACTCCAGTTAAGGCCACCTCTTGATTCTGAGCAAATTTTTCTTATTTAAAATATTTTTCATTCTTTTATTCATCTCATGTGGAAGAAATCGTGCATATTTACAATGTTTCATATTTATTTCATTATTGGTTAACACTTATTTCAGTGACGCTATGTAATCATGAACCATGGACCTTGCCGTTGGTGGGGAGGCTTGCGTGCCTCAGCGATACAGATAGCCGTACCGTAGGTGCAACCACAACGGAGGGGTATCTGTTGAGAGGCCAGACAAACGTGTGGTTCCTGAAGAGGGGCAGCAGCCTTTTCAGTAGTTGCAGGGGCAACAGTCTGGATGATTGACTGATGTGGCCTTGTAACACTAACAAAAACGGCCTTGCTGTGCTGGTACTGCGAACAGCTGAAAGCAAGGGGAAACTACAGCCGAAATTTTTCCCGAGGACATGCAGCTTTACTGTATGGTTAAATGATGATGGTGGCCTCTTGGGTAAAATATTCCGGAGGTAAAATAGTCCCCCATTCGGATCTCCGGGCGGGGACTACTCAAGAGGACGTCGTTATCAGGAGAAAGAAAACTGGCGATCTACGGATCGAAGCGTGGAATGTCAGATCCCTTAATCGGGCAGGTAGGTTAAAAAGGGAAATGGATAGGTTAAAGTTAGATATAGTGGGAATTAGTGAAGTTCGGTGGGAGGAGGAACAAGACTTTTGGTCGGGTGAATACAGGGTTATAAATACAAAATCAAATAGGGGTAATGCAGGAGTAGGTTTAAAAATGAATAAAAACATAGGAGTGCGGGTAAGCTACTACAAACAGCACAGTGAACGCATTATTGTGGCCAAGATAGACACGAAGTCCACGCCTACTACAGTAGTGCAAGTTTATATGCCAACTAGCTCTGCAGATGACGAAGAAATTGAAGAAATGTATGACGAAATAAAAGAAATTATTCAGATAGTGAAGGGAGACGAAAATTTAATAGTCATGGGTGACTGGAATTCGATAGTAGGAAAAGGAAGAGAAGGAAACGTAGGTGTTGACGGTTGTGAAAATTACCGAACTATCAGTTTAATAAGTCACGGCTGCAAAATACTAACACAAATTCTTTACAGACGAATGGAAAAACTGGTAGAAGCCGACCTCGGCGAAGATCAGTTTGAATTCCGTAGAAATATCGGAACACGTGAAGCAATACTGACCCTACGACTTATCTTAGAAGCTAGATTAAGAAAACGCAAACCTACGTTTCTAGCATTATAGACTTAGAGAAAGCTTTTGACAGTGTTGACTGGAAAACTCTCTTCGAAATTCTGAAGGTGACAGGAGTAAAATACAGGGAGCGAAAAGCTATTTACAATTTGTACAGAAACCAGATGGCAGTTATGAGTAGACGGGCATGAAATGGAAGCAGTGGTTGGGAAGGGAGTGAGACAGGGTTGTAGCCTCTCCCCGATGTTATTCAATCTGTATATTGAGCAAGCAGTAAAGGAAACAAAAGAAAAATTCGGAGTAGGTATTAAAATTCATTGAGAAGAAATAAAAACTTTGAGGTTCGCCGATGACATTGTAATTCTGTCAGAGACAGCAAAGGACTTGGAAGAGCAGTTGAACGGAATGGACAGTGTCTTGAAAGGAGGATATAAGATGAACATCAACAAAAGCAAAACGAGGACAACGGAATGTAGGTGAATTAAGTCGGGTGATTCTGAGGGAATTAGATTAGGAAATTAGACACTTAAAGAAGTAAAGGAGTTTTGCTATTTGGGGAGCAAAATAACTGATGATGGTCGAAGTAGAGAGGATATAAAGTGTAGGCTGGCAATGGCAAGGAAAGTGTTTCTGAAGAAGAGAAATTTGTTAACATCGAGTGTAGATTTAAGTGTCAGGAAATCGTTTCTGAAAGTATTTGTATGGAGTGTAATCATCGATGGAAGCGAAACATGGATGATAAATAGTTTGGACAAGAAGAGAATAGAAGCTTTCGAAATGTGGTGCTACAGAAGAATGCTGAAGATTAGATGGGCAGATCACATAACGGATGAGGAGGTATAGAATAGAACTGGGGAGAAGAGGAGTTTGTGGCACAACTTGACTAGAAGAAGAGATCGGTTAGTAGGATATGTTCTGAGGCATCAAGGGATCACCAATTTAGCATTGGAGGGCAGCGTGGAGGGTAAAAATCGTAGAGGGAGACTAAGAGATGAATACACTAAGCAGATTCAGAAAGATGTAGGCTGCAGTAAGTACTGGGAGATGAAGCAGCTTGCACAGGATAGAGTAGCATGGAGAGCTGCTTGAAACCATTCTCAGGACTGAAGACCACAACAGCAAAAACATGTAATCATATGGAGTGACTATTTTATTCGTAGGAGGATACGACCTGCATAATGCAAATTAAATCTTAAGATGAAAAATGCTCCTCCACTTCATTATTTGGCCAACGGTTCAGTATAAAAGTTATTTGTTTATAGGAACGACAAATGGAAGCTGCTTGTGGCGGGAATGCGTTTGGCTGTCAAGAGCGCTATGCATGAAGCCTTCAACGATTGACGAATGTCATCGAAACATGTCACAAACCAGAAAAAATTCAGGTCATATGTAAAAGCGATTAGCAGCACCGTAGTTAGTGTCCAGACATGGATGAATAAGAGAAGAACTGAAATTGAAAGTAGTTAAGCAAAAGCAGAAATTCTGAACTCCTTTTTCAAATGTTCCTTTACAAAGAAACAGCCATGACTATCGTTCCAATTTATCAAATCTCTGGAAATATAAGTGAAATAAATATTAATACCAGTGACGTTGAGACTGCGGTGAAATCGTTAAAATTGGACGAAGCCTCAGGGTGCAGTGAAATACCTATCTGATTTGTAAAAAATTTGCGGCTAACGTAACCCCTCTTTTAGCCGTAACATACCGTAGACCACTCAGACAAGAAACCGTACACACTGGTTAGAAAAAACACAAGTCACATCGGTCTACAAGAAGGGTAGCACTACCGTTGAATAAATTTGTTGTAGATTCTCTTGTGAGTTAAAATGTAACGAGATAACTCGGACAGAAGAATCTCTTCCGTAGCAACCTGCATGGATTTTGAAAACGTCGATCACGTGAAGGCCAACTTACCTTTTTTTTCATGTAGGTTAATTCTTACAAAGAAGAAGACAGTAACCAGCCACTATTAATACTGCTATTTATTAGGGTAAATAACACCGTTACCGGTTTCGAACTGGCAAGTTCATCATCAGACGGCTGTTCACATGATTTTCAAGATACACTTCACATTATCGTCCGTTTTCGATTTTTATTCTTCCACTGTGGCGAGGTATTTTTGGTGTGTTGTTGCCCTACGGTAGAAAACAGTGTTAAAAGCGCCCATTGTGAAAATAACTTACCTCCAAACGATGAAATACACAGTAAATAAATATGTGAGGTTAACTTAGGAAGTGAAAACTTTGCAATATAAAGTTTTTTTTAATATACAATAAATATATAAGCAGGAACAACGTTTATCAATTAGTAGGATTAGTTGCCTTCCTCATTCATTTATGTTTAAATTGTAATTTATAGAATTAAGAGATACTAAGATCTGCTTCAGGGGTTAGTCAGACAGGACCAGATCTTCATTTTAGCGTTTATTATTCTCCGTTGCGCAGATTCATTTTACACTCGCCGGGAGTAGGATCTTGGAGCTGTTTTATGACGTTCCTGCGCATTACAGGTATCACACGTGATTTCTCGATAACCTCCAACATTTAGTTACAAGATCAGTAAAGAACGGAAACGCAATGATATCTGATCGGGTTATCACGCGTCTGTGAGTGGATGTGACTCAGTGGGGTGAGGGATCTTGTAGATAAGCAGCTGGCACGGAGCAGTCCTAGCGCTGTTTCAGCAACACAAGCTTGAGCGATTACATGAGATCTCCCAGGTGTCTGCACCAGATAAAGTTGCGACAGAAGCCAACACGCGTCCCATGCACACGAAAGGCGATCTTTCCAGAACGCCTTACAGTAGTACGATCGCGGTACAACTGTCACTCTGCTCCACAACGCAACCCAGACATCACCCTTCAAAATCATACACGTACTTTGCTTTTCTGGCTGTACACGAGAGCTGATTCATTTAGCAGCACTCGTAACGTTTGCGGTCTGTATAGCTTTACCAGTTGTCGTTTAGACTTCCTCCTGACGTCTGTTGTAAAACGCGGTTCAGGGCACGAAGAGTGGGCGTCCGTAGAGGCTTGTCGACAAGCAAAAGAATCCCTTTCGACAGGGAATATGCACTTACAGACAGCAACAGATTCATTCAGTTGAAGAGGTGTCGGTCGCGTTATGGTGTCTGTGTGTAGTATGCTTAGTCCAAATTTAAATTTTGGAAGTTATGGAGCAGTCAGCGAAAAGTTGAAACGATGACTCAGTTGTGGCGATATAGCTCACAACTTTAGCTCGTCACAAATTGTCAAACAAAATGTTTCAAATTTTTCGATGGAAACACAAACTATGAACTTTTTGAACGAAATTTCCGCAATTTCACTGTAAATTGCTGTCCATTCATTTCTCACAATCGTGATTTCTGCTTTATAGCCATTCTCAACTCCATGTTGAAATGTTACAATGTGTCTGACCTGTCTACATGGCATGTCATGACATGACTTCAATGGAAACATTTCTGGTCTCATACACCTCTTGTCGTGTTACAGGATATGAGTACATCAACTGGTTGGACGTATGTGATGACTGCAGGTCACAGGAACGCATTGCCACTTAAATATACCATACTGTGTGTTAATCGTTATCCAGTGTACATAATGTCAGCCATTTATGTATCTTCGATATATACTCATACTCTCTAACACGAAAATTGTTCTATAAGACCAGAAAAATGTTTTCGACGATGACATATCACGTAGACAAATAATATACATCGTAACATTTCAACATGCATTTCAGAATGGCAATAAAGCTTGATTTGCGATTGTGTGAAATAAATGAACAGTAATTTACAGTCAAATGACGGAAATTTCTCTCAAAAAGTTCTCTATGACTGTGGTCCCTCACGAAGGAACAAACGACGAAGCGATAGCAGTATCTATTTGTCTTGTTAAGCTATAGTGCCCCCCCCCCCCCCCCCCCATGAACCATGGACCTTGCCGTTGGTGGGGAGGCTTGCGTGCCTCAGCGATACAGATGGCCGTACCGTAGGTACAACCACAACGGAGGGGTATCTGTTGAGAGGCCAGACAAACGTGTGGTTCCTGAAGAGGGGCAGCAGCCTTTTCAGTAGTTGCAAGGGCAACAGTCTGGATGATTGACTGATCTGGCCTTGTAACAATAACAAAAATGGCCTTACTGTGCTGGTACTGCGAACGGCTGAAAGCAAGGGGAAACTACGGCCGTAATTTCTCCCGAGGGCATGCAGCTTTACTGTATGATTAAATGATGATGGCGTCCTCTTGGGTAAAATATTCCGGAGGTAAAATAGTCCCCCCATTCGGATCTCCGGGCGGGGACTACTCAAGAGGACGTCGTTATCAGGAGAAAGAAAACTGGCATCCTACAGATCGGAGCGTGGAATGTCAGATCCCTTAATCGGGCAGGTAGGTTAGAAAATTTAAAAAGGGAAATGGATAGGTTAAAGTTAGATATAGTGGGAATTAGTGAAGTTCGGTGGCAGGAGGAACAAGACTTCTGGTCAGGTGACTACAGGGTTATAAACACAAAGTCAAATAGGGGCAATGCAGGAGTAGGTTTAATAATGAATAGGAAAATAGGAAAGCGGGTAAGCTACTACAAACAGCATAGTGAACGCATTATTGTGGCCAAGATAGACACGAAGCCCACGCCTACTACAGTAGTACAAGTTTATATGCCAACTAGCTCTGCAGATGTCGAAGAAATTGAAGAAATGTATGATGATATAAAAGAAATTATTCAGATAGTGAAGGGAGACGAAAATTTAATAGTCATGGGTGACTGGAATTCGAGTGTAGGAAAATGGAGAGAAGGAAACGTAGTAGGTGAATATGGATTGGGGGTAAGAAATGAAAGAGGAAGCCGCCTGGTAGAATTTTGCACAGAGTACAACTTAATTATAGCTAACACTTGGTTTAAGAATCATGATAGAAGGCTGTATACATGGAAGAACCCTGGAGATACTAAAAGGTATCAGATAGATTATATAATGGTAAGACAGAGATTTAGGAACCAGGTTTTAAATTGTAAGACATTTCCAGGGGCAGATGTGGACTCTGACCACAATCTATTGGTTATGACCTGTAGATTAAAACTGAAGAAACTGCAAAAAGGTGGGAATTTAAGGAGATGGGACCTGGATAAACTGAAAGAACCAGAGGTTGTACAGAGTTTTAGGGAGAGCATAAGGGAACAATTGACAGGAATGGGGGAAAGAAATACAGTAGAAGAAGAATGGGTAGCTTTGAGGGATGAAGTAGTGAAGGCAGCAGAGGATCAAGTAGGTAAAAAGACCAGGGCTCTTAGAAATCCTTGGGTAACAGAAGAAATATTGAATTTAATTGATGAAAGGAGAAAATATAAAAATGCAGTTAATGAAGCAGGCAAAAAGGAATACAAACGTCTCAAAAATGAGATCGACAGGAAGTGCAAAATGGCTAAGCAGGGATGGCTAGAGGACAAATGTAAGGATGTAGAGGCTTATTTCACTAGGGGTAAGATAGATACGGCCTACAGGAAAATTAAAGAGACCTTTGGAGATAAGAGAACCACTTGTATGAATATAAAGGGCTCAGGTGGAAACCCAGTTCTAAGCAAAGAAGGGAAAGCAGAAAGGTGGAAGGAGTATGTAGAGGGTCTATACAAGGGCGATGTACTTGAGGACAATATTATGGAAATGGAAGAGGATGTAGATGAAGATGAAATGGGAGATACGATACTGTGTGAAGAGTTTGACAGAGCACTGAAAGAACCGAGTCGAAACAAGGCTCCCGGAGTAGACAACATTCCATTGGAACTACTGACGGCCTTGGGAGAGCCAGTCCTGACAAAACTCTACCATCTGGTGAGCAAGATGTATGAAACAGGCGAAATACCCTCAGACTTCAAGAAGAATATAATAATTCCAATCCCAAAGAAAGCAGGTGTTGACAGATGTGAAAATTGCCGAACAATCAGTTTAATAAGTCACAGCTGCAAAATACTAACACGAATTCTTTACAGACGAATGGAATAACTAGTAGAAGCCGACCTCGGGGAAGATCAGTTTGGATTCCGTAGAAATACTGGAACACGTGAGGCAATACTGACCTTACGACTTATCTTGGAAGAAAGATTAAGGAAAGGCCAACCTACATTTCTAGCATTTGTAGACTTAGAGAAAGCTTTTGACAATGTTGACTGGAATACTCTCTTTCAAATTCTAAAGGTGGCAGGGGTAAAATACAGGGAGCGAAAGGCTATTTACAATTTGTACAGAAACCAGATGGCAGTTATAAGAGTCGAGGGACATGAAAGGGAAGCAGTGGTTGGGAAGGGAGTAAGACAGGGTTGTAGCCTCTCCCCGATGTTATTCAATCTGTATATCGAGCAAGCAGTAAAGGAAACAAAAGAAAAATTCGGAGTAGGTATTAAAATCCATGGAGAAGAAATAAAAACCTTGAGGTTTGCCGATGACATTGTAATTCTGTCAGAGACAGCAAAGGACCTGGAAGAGCAGTTGAACGGAATGGACAGTGTCTTGAAAGGAGGAAACATCAACAAAAGCAAAACGAGGATAATGGAATGTAGTCGAATTAAGTCGGGTGATGCTGAGGGAATTAGATTAGGAAATGAGACACTTAAAGTAGTAAAGGAGTTTTGCTATTTGGGGACCAAAATAACTGATGTTGGTCGAAGTAGAGAGGATATAAAATGTACACTGGCAATGGCAAGGAAAGCGTTTCTCAAGAAGAGAAATTTGTTAACATCGAGTATAGATTTAAGTGTCAGGAAGTCATTTCTGAAAATATTTGTATGGAGTGTAGCCATGTATGGAAGTGAAACATGGACGGTAAATAGTTTGGACAAGAAGAGAATAGAAGCTTTTGAAATGTGGTGCTACAGAAGAATGCTGAAGATTAGATGGGTAGATCACATAACTAATGAGGAAGTATTGAATAGGATTGGGGAGAAGTTTGTGGCACAACTTGACCAGAAGAAGGGATCGGTTAGTAGGACATGTTCTGAGGCATCAAGGGATCACCAATTTAGTATTGGAGGGCAGCGTGGAGGGTAAAAATCGTAGGGGGAGACCAAGAGATGAATACACTAAGCAGATTCAGAAGGATGTAGGTTGCAGTAGGTACTGGGAGATGAAGAAGCTTGCACAGGATAGAGTAGCGTGGAGAGCTGCATCAAACCAGTCTCAGGACTGAAGACCACAACAACAACAACAAGCTATAGTGGCTATACTGGCTGAACTTGAATGTACTTGGTGATTGTAGACTTAGAGAATTTGTACCAGGGCTGGGAATCGAACTTGAGTCTCCTAGTTACTAGGCAGGTGTGTCAGCCACTAAGAGACCTTCGCACTGCGTTTCACACAACTACACGGACTACCCTGGCACGCCTTCCTCCTTGATCTAAATTCTCACTGCCGCCCCAGTCTCCTTAAAATCCCCCCCCCCCCCCCCAATCCCAACACACGAGCAGAATTGCTGAAACTCTCAGTTTCTGGAATAGCACCTGAGCATCGACCGTAAATGGGGGATCCAGCCTGAAACCCAGGTGCAGATACTTATACAAATAAAATAACACAATTTCAGAGACTTTGCTGGTGTCATACAGACATAGCTTTATGTATTTTTTATTTTTTATTTACACATCAAGTTCCGTAGGACCAAATTGAGGAGGAAATCTCCAAGGTCAGGGAACGTGCCAGTACATGAAATTACCACATAGAAGTAATAACAGACAAAAATAAATGTTTATGAGCCCGAAAAAAGTCAGTCCATAAGTTTAAGTAAACGCAGTCAACAATACAACAAGAATCAGCTTAATTTTTCAAGGAACTCCTTGACAGAATAGGAGTGACCCACGAGGAAAGTTCAGTTTCGATTTGAAAGCGTGTGGATTACTGCTAAGATTTTTGAATTCGAGTGGTAGCTTATTGAAAATGGATGCAGCAGCATACAGCACACCTTTCTGCACAAGAGTTAAGGAAATCCGATTCAAATGCAGGTTTGATTTCTGCCGAGTATGAACCGAGTGAAAGCTGCTTATTCTTGGGAATAAGCTAATATTGTTAACAAGAAATGACAGTAAGGAATATATACGAGGCTTGGAACTGTAATAGTGGCAACTATTTATTTGCAGCACGTACAAAATGGATACATATTTCAAAGTTTGACCGACTCTCTAAGTAGTCACCAGCATTGTGTATAACCCGTTGCCAGCGATGTGGAAGCCGTAGGATACTCTTAGCGGTGCCAGTTGTGTTGACAGTTCGAGCGGCGCGGTCTATTGCCCGACGAATTTGTAGCAGTTCTGAAGCGAATGCCGTGAAGTTTTTCCTTCAGTTTAGAAATCACGCTGAACTCACGAGGGCTTAAGTCAGGGGAGTGCAGGTCCTCCAGAAAGTGTCATCACTTCTGTCTCTATGCTGCTCATTTTTGGAACACAACCTCCGACCAGCCTAGAGACTGAAGTGATGACACACTTTCTGCAGGAACTGACCATCATTTTGCAGAACAATGCTCAAGCACGTACACTGCAAGCTGTTACTGATTTGTTTGACTGTGGGGCTGCTAAGTGCTATACCACCTACTGCACTCCCCTGACTTAAGCACTCATAAGTTCAACTCGATTTCTAAACTGGAAACACTTCACGGCATTCGCTTAAGAACTGCTACAAATTCGTCGGGCAATAGACCGCGCCGCTCGAACTGCCAACACAACTGGCACTGCTAAGAGTATCCTTCGACTTCCACATCGCTGGCGACAGGTTATACACAATGCTGGTGACTACTTTGAAGGTCAGCAAAACTTTGAAATACGTATCTATTTTGTACGAGCTGCAAATAAATAGTTGCCACTATTAAAGTTCCAACGCTCGTATACTGAGAGGCCAATGTCAAAATACCCAGACTCGTGAACAGGGGTCGACAAGAGGTTCGTGAACTTACACTACTTATTAGCCGAACCGCCAGTTCCTGAGCCAAAAATATCCTTTTAGAATGGGAAGAGTTACCCCAAAATATAACACAATATGACATAGGCGAATGAAAATGAGCAGAGTAGACTAATTTTAATGTCGAACAATCACTCACTTCAAATACTGTTCGAATAGTAAAAATGGCAGCATTGTCTTTGAACAAGATCCTGAATGTGGGCTTTCGCTTACTATCTATCTGAACACCTAGATATCTGAACTGTTCAGTTTCACTAATCATACGCCCATTCTGTGAAATTAAAACGTCAGGTTTTGTTGAATTGTATGTTAGAAACTGTAAAAACTGAGTCTTACTGTGATTTAGCGTTAGTTTATTTTTTACAAGCGATGAGCTTAGGTCATGTACTGCACTATTTGAAACCGAGCCAATGTTGCACACAACATCCTTTACTACCAAACTAATGTCATCAGCAACCAGAAATATTTTAGAGTTACCCGTAATAATGGGGGCATATCATTTACGAGGGGCGTTTGAAAAGTCCGTGCAAAAATAAAAACTACTTACATGTTTGGGGTAAACCTTTTTTATTTTTCAACATAGTCTCCTTTTCGACTTATACACTTCATCCAACGTTGTTGTAATTTGTTGATCCTTCCGAATAATAGGAATTGTCCAAGTCTGCAAAATAGCTATTAGTTGCTGCAATCACCTCCTCGTTTGAATAAAATCTTTGTCCCGCCAGCCATTTCTTCAAATTGGGGAACAAATAGTAGTCCGAGGGACCCAAGTCTGGAAAATAGGGGAGATGTGAAACAAGTTGGGATCCTATTTCCACTACGTTTGCGACCACAACTGCTGAGGTGTGTGCCGATGCATTGACGTGACGGAAAAGGACTTTTTTGGCTCCAATCGCCGGCGTTTTTCTTGCAGCTCGGTTTTCAAACGGTTCAATAACGTTGAATAATATGCACCTGTAATAGTTTTACCCTTTTCCATATAGTCGATGAGGATTATTCCTTGCGAATCCTAAAAGACAGTCACCATAACCTTTCTGGCCGAAGGACTGGTCTTCGCCATTTTTGGTGCTGATTCTCCCTTGGTAACCCATTGTTTAGATTATTGTTTGGTCTCAGGAGTATAGTAATGTATCCATGTTTCATCCACAATGACGAAACGACGCTTAAAGTCCGGTTTCTTCCCGAACAGCTGCAAACCATCCTTGCAACAGCCGGCCGGAGTGGCCGAGCGGTTCTAGGCGCTACAGTCTGGAACCGCGCGACCGCTACGGTCGCAGGTTCGAATCCTGCCTCGGGCATGGATGTGTGTGATGTCCTTAGGTTAGTTAGGTTTAAGTAGTTCTAAGTTCTGATGACCTCAGAAGTTAAGTCCCATAGTGCTCAGAGCCATTTGGACCATCCTTGCAACACTTCACACGATTGCGTTTTTGGTCAAGCGTGAGCAATCGCGGAACCCATGTTGTGGACAGCTTTCTCATGTGCAAATGTTTGTGCAAAATATTATGTACCTATTCATTCGAGATGCCCACAGCACTAGCAATCTCACACACCTTAACTCTTCTGTCATCCATCACCATCTCATGGATTTTATCAGTGATTTCTGGGATCGTAACTTCCACAGGACGTCCAGAACGTTCAGCATCACTTGTGCCCATATGGCCACTCCGAAAATTTTGAAACCACTTATTAACTGTTCTGATCGAAGGTGCAGACTCACCGTAATGTTTATCAAGCTCCTCTTTAGTCTCCTGAGGCGTTTTGATTTTCATAAAGTTATGTTTAATCACCACACGAAATTCTTTCTCGTCTATTTTTTGACAATCACTCGACTACCTTGAGTAACACGAATGCCAAACACAAAGAAATAGACTAATATGGCTCAAATAGGTGTGCGTTGTTTCCAAAGATGCTACTAACTAAACGTGATCTCGATAAGCGCCAGTTGTGCCATCTCTCGGACTTTGCACGGACTTTTCAAACGTCCCTCATATACAATAAGGAACAGAAGTGGCCGCAACACTGATCCCTGGGGCACCGCCCACTTGACTGTACCTCATTCAGACCCCACATCACAGCCATTAACAACATTGTGAATCATGACCTTTTGCTGTCTTTTGATAAAGTAAGAGGTGAACCGATTGTGAGCTACTCCATGTGTTCAGTAATGGTCCAACTTCTGGAGAAATATTTTGTTATCAACACAATCAAATTCCTTAGTTAAATCAAAAAATATGCCGAGTGTTTGAAGCCTTTTGTTTAACCCATCCAGTACCTCACAGAGAAAAGAATATAGCATTTTCAGTTGTTAATCGAATTCTAAAGCCGAACTGTACATTTGATAGCAAATCGTGTGCTATAAAATGATAAATTTCCTTACATACACAGCCTGATGGCATAGAAATAGGTCTTAAATTATCTACATTATCCCTTCCACCTTTTTTATAAAGCGGCTTTGCTACTGAGTACTTTAATCGTTCAGGAAACCGACCATTCCTACCGAAAAATTACAAATATGGCCAAATACAGGGCTAACATGTGCAGCTCAGTACTTTAATATTCTGCTAGACACTCCATCATAGCCATGAGAGTCCTTAGTCTTCAGTGATTTAAGTATCGACTCAATCTCCCTGTTGTCTGTATCACAGAGGAGTATTTCAGACATCAATCTCGGAAAGACATTTGCCAAGAAAGTTATATGATTCCCTGTAGAAACTAAATTTTTATTTAATTAACCAGTAATGCTCAGTAAATGATTATTAAGTACTATACATATATCTCATTTATCAGTAACAGTAATATTTTTACTGCGAACTGACTTTATAACATCAACCTTGTGCTGCTGACCAGACACTTCCTTCACAACTGACCATATGGCTTTAATTTTATTCTGTGAATTAGCTATTCTATTTGCATACCACATACTCTGTGCCTTCCTAGTAACATTTTTAAACTCCTTACAATACTGTTTGTAATGGGCTACTCTAGCTTGATTGTGACTACTTCTAACATTTTGATGTAATTCCCGCATTGTTCTACAAGATATCCTTATCCCACTAATCAACCACCCGGGCTGCTTGTTACTGCTAGTACCCCGTTTAGAACGTTCTAATGGAAAGCAACTCTCAAAGAGCATGAGAAATGTGTTAAGGAAAGCATTATACACTACTGGCCATTAAAATTGCTACACGAAGAAGAAATGCAGATGATAAACGGATTCAATGGACAAATATATTATACTAGAACTGACATGTGATTACATTTTCACGCAATTTGGCTGCATAGATTATGAGAAATCAGTACCCAGAACAACTACCTCTGGCCGTAGTAACCGCCTTGATACGCCTGGGCATTGAGTCAGAGCTTGGATGGCGTGTACAGGTACAGCTGCCCATTCAGCTTCAACACGATACCACAGTTCATCAAGAGTAGTGACTGGCGTATTGTGACGAGACAGTTGTTCTGCCACCATTGACCAGACGTTTCCAATTGGTAAGAGATCTGGAGAATGTGCTGGCCAGGGCAGCAGTCGAACATTTTCTGTATCCAGAAAGGCCCGTACAGGACCTGCAACATGCGGTCGTGCATTATCCTGCAGAAATGTAGCGTTTCGCAGGGAGCGAATAAAGGGTAGAGCGACGGGTTGTAACACACCTGAAATGTCACGTCCCCTGTTCAAAGTGCCGTCAATGTGAACAAGAGGTGACCGAGACGTGTAACCAATGGCACCCCATACCATCATGCCGGGCGATACGCCATTATGGCGATGACGAATACACGCTTCCAATGTGCGTTCACGTGATGTCACCAAACACGGATGCGACCATCATGATGCTGTAAACAAAAGCTGGATTCATCCGAAAAAATGGCGTTTTGCCATTCGTGAACCCGGCTTCGTCGTTAAGTACACCACCGCAGGCGCTCCTGTCTGTGATGCAGCGTCAAGGGTAACTGCAGTCATGGTCTGCGAGCTGATAGTCCCTGCTGCTGCAAACGTCGTCGAACTGTTCGTGCAGATGGTTGTTGTCTTGCAAACGTTCCCATCTGGTGACTCAGGGATGGAGACGTGGCTGCACGATCCGTTACAGCCATGCGGATATGCCTGTTATCTCGACTGCTAGTGATACGAGGCTGTTGGGATCCAGCACGGCGTTCCGTATTACTCTCCTGAACCCACCGATTCCATATTCTACTAACAGTCATATCGACCAACGCGAGCAGCAGTGTCGCGATACGATAAACCGCAATCGCGATAGACTACAATCCGACCTTTATCAAACTCGGAAACGTGATGGTACGCATTTCTCCTCCTTACACGAGGGATCACAACAAAGTTTCACCAGGCAACGCCGGTCAACTGTTGTTTATGTATGAAAAATCGGCTGGAAACTTTCCTCATGTCAGCACGTTGTAGGGATCGCCACCAGCGATAATCTTGTGTGAATGCTGTGAGAAGCTAATCATTTGCATATCACAGCATCTTCTTCCTGTCGGTTAAATTTTACGTCTGTAGCCAGTCGTCTTCGTGGTGTAGCAATTTTAATGGCTAGTAGTGTATTTATAATCTATGTTATCGGAACTATAAACATCCTGCCACTCTTGCTCCTTGACAAGGTTTAAAAAACTCTCTATTGCCGTTGGGTTAACTTTCCTACGTAGTTTGTAATTAAATATGACATTTGTTTGAACACTGAAGCCTTTTAGTGTAAAATTTGTGCATCATGGTCTGAAAGGCGATTCACCCTTTTACTGACAGAATACCCATCTATTAAGGAAGAATGAATAAAAATATTGTCGATAGCTGTGCTACTATTCCCCTGCACCCTAGTTGGGGAAAACACAGTCTGCATCAGATCATATGAATTCATGATACCTACCAACATCCTTTTTCTTGCACCATGTGCGCCGAGTGAAAATTTGTAAGGAGAAATTTTAGATTGGGGTGGCAGTGAGAATTTGGATCGAGGAGGGAGGCATGCCAGGGTAGTCCTCGCATTTGTGTGAACATCTGTGGCAAGGTGGCTTAGTGACTAACGCACCTGCCTAGTGAGCAGGAGGCATGGGTTCGATTCCCGGCCTTCGTACATATTTTCACCCGCCGCTTGAGTCTATATACATAAAATCATACGTGTGAAGTTCCTGAAATGGTGTTTTTCCAGTTGACCTCATTCGTCGACCAGATATTTTATCTAGGATCATAATTAGTTGTGTAGTCTCTTCTTCTCCAGTCAGTATTAGCACACTGGACTCACATTCGGGTCCGCAGCTAGTGGTCGTGCGGTAGCGTTCTCGCTTCCCACGCCCGGGTTCCCGGGTTCGATTCCCGGCGGGGTCAGGGATTTTTTCTGCCTCGTGATGACTGGGTGTTGTGTGCTGTCCTTAGGTTAGTTAGGTTTAAGTAGTTCTAAGTTCTAGGGGACTGATGACCATAGATGTTAAGTCCCATAGTGCTCAGAGCCATTTGAACCATTTTTGAACTCACATTCGGGAGGATGACGATTCAGATCCCCGTCTAGCCACCTAGATTTAGGTTTTCCATGATTTCCCGAAAGCACATACGACAAACGCCTAGATGGTTCCTTCGAATGGGCGCAGCCGATTTCCCTCCCCATCCTCGACACAATCCGAGCTTGTGCGTCATCTCTAACGACCTCGCCGTCGACGTAACGTTAAACTCTAATCTTTTTCCATTCAGTAAACGAAGGTCGAAAGCCCATGAGATTAATAAACATTTGGCACAGAGCACTGGATCTGTGATGTCATAATCCAAGACTTGGAATATTGGCACTAAGTCTGAGTCCCAGATCGTGATGCAAGAGGGTTAATTTGGAATACTGGCACAGGCTCTGTGACATCAGATCCCAAGACTTGAGATATTGGCACTGGGTCTACGACTTGTCAATTCAGATAAGACTGTAAGCTAATTCTCCGTAACTGACGTAGAAGACCGCAAACCTTCTTTCCTTCCCGTCTGGGCAAGCTGTGCAGTGACTAGAGTACATGTAAAGCTTACTGGGACAGGGTAAATGCTAGCTACAATGAACTCGATAATTCTATTGTAATACTGGCATTTTAATTTAATATCCCCCACAAAAAAATGTCAATTTCTTTGTCCACCCACAAACTCCTGAGAATCGTACGTTAACAATTTGCAATTACGCGCCCCTACTACCGGCAGCTGCCTTGACAAATACTCGGCACCTCGCAAGGATAACTATCAGATCAAGAATATTAGGTAAGTGTTGGAAGTGGTTAAGCTTTGGTGAAAATCTCGCTTCTGAGCACACAAAGAGCGCTGACAGCAGAACTCTGCACTGAACACGCGTTGGTCCAGTGCTGCGATGCAGACCGTATGTGGTCCCTTCGAAGACGATAGCCAAGACGCCGTCTGCAAGTCCGACTCTGGCGATGCCTGAAAGCGAAGTGCCCCTCCCCACAATTCTCTCGTCTCCCACGCGTACGAAAACGCGGCGGAAGAATACTCAGTTTCGACCAATGTCGAACGCTTTACCATCGCCGAAATCCCTCCACTGAGATCTGCGCAATGATCGAGTAGGTCATAACGCCCCTAGGCAAACGAAATTCCCGTCTTCGCCACGTGTTGCTCAGCACAGGTGGCTCCGGAAGCCAGGCCATCCCCAAAAGCTCCGTATTTTCCCGCGTTTCGGTGACCGCTACCTGCCGCCCACAATTCTCAACTTCCGATACTTTTCACCAACGCTTTAAGTTAGCGAATTAATCATGCAGACATGCAGGGAATACTGCTCGAGAGTGCCTCATATTTATCATAATTCAATAGAGTAATGATCTGATGCCCTTGCCAGTCCCTTTATTATTAATACTAATGTTGGTAAGCCAACGTGTAAGTGCCCATGTCCTGGCACCTTACAAGACCTATCAGGGTTTTATGGTAGTGAACAATTCTAGCATACTGGCCCAGACTTGAGCTACTGGCACAGGTTCTATAACACCAGAACCCAAGTTCTGGAATACTGGCAGTATGACACCTGAGACTGTGGTGTCACAGCCAGACACCACACTTGCTAGGTGGTAGCTTTTAAATCGGCCGCGGTCCGGTAGTATACGTCGGACCCGCGTGTCGCCACTGTCAGTGATTGCAGACCGAGCGCCGCCACACGGCAGGTCTAGAGAGACGTCCTAGCACTCGCCCCAGTTGTACAGACGACTTTGCTAGCGATGCTACACTGACAAATACGCTCTCATTTGCCGAGACGATAGTTAGCATAGCCTTCAGCTACGTCAATTGCTACGACCTAGCAAGGCGCCATTACCAGTGTATATTGAGATTATATAAAGTATCAACAAGAGCGATGTTCACCAATTATGGAATAAAGTTAAGTATTACATCAACTACGTACTTTATTTGCTATATTAACTACTTTACACTGTTCCAGACCTCACGCAAGCCTGCGTGAGCTAAGCGCGTGCATTTCGGCATCCTCGCATAGTGACTTGGCTGTCTTGCCAAGTCACAACAGAAACAATGGATGTTTGTGCAGGTCCAGGCCTGTCTGCTGATCTGCTTGAAATGTTCACACCACGTCCCCTTCCCTCCAGCCACTCAGAGGTGTATCGTCACTGTATACTGCTTCTCCTAACCCTAAGTCTGGATCTCTTCCCCTACGTCTTTATTTAAACTAACACCAGGAGGCGCACAGCCTTCCATACTGCTGCCCTGAGATACTCCCAAACTTAAGGCAGTGTAGTAGAAACACTTGCATCTTTATTTGAACAAATATATTGCCAGACAGAGTCCCTTGTTCTGTAGCCACAAAGTTCACGATGACCAGCCTGGTCGAGAAGTCCACCATCACCCCCTCCGCAGTACCCTCGATAAGAGCCAAGTCATCATGGAGTCTCGCCACCGAACATCTGTAACAGACCGAGCGACGTAGCGCAGTGGCTAGTACACAGGACTCGCACTCGGCAGGACGGCGGTTCACACCAGTGTCCAGCCATCCTGATTCATGTGTCCCGTGTTTTCCCTAAATCGGTTAAGGCAAAAACTGGGATGGTTCCTCCGAAAAGGCATGGCCGGTTTCTTTCTCGATCCTTCCCTAATCCGAGCTTGTGCTCCGCCTCTAATGACCTCGTCGTCGACAGTACGTTAAACACTTATCTCCTCCTCCTCCTCCTGCTCATCCACCAACAGTGACAGAGGAACCACAAGTATACTACCAATTCGATAACCTAAAGTGAAATGGAGTACAGAAATTCTGATTCTCAATGGCAGTATGCCGTTCCGACCCACTGCAGCTATAGCCAGCATGGCTCAAAATCGCAGAAACATGAAAAATGCAGGAACCGCACTTGGATTTTAACACAAAAGACAGGGACTCAAAATCCACACAGGTTGAAAATAACCTATAGCCCACATATACACTGATGTCTACTTCGCCGTGTAATCATACAAACTGTCCACAAATGTCTGTACGTTAGTGTTCTGCACGGAAGATGGAATTTCGCGTCAGCCATAACGTCGGGGCACCTACCAAAGGGAGTAGGGTTTGTCGGGTAGTCCCACATCCACAATCGCTGTGTACACAGTACGATGCATTATGGCACATAGAAGACGCCTACCAGACTCTGCAGTGGAGGGCCATAGGAAGAATGGAAGCAGGCAGTCACAAACAGATGTGACCCGACGGCTTAAACATGAATCGTTTTGTTATTTCTCGCTTATGGCAGTTTATAGAGTCTGAATCTGTATCCCGAAGACCAGGACAGGGCCGACCATGTGTGACATCAGAAAGAGTGGACCGTTATGTGGCTGTAACCGAGCGAGGTGGCGCAGTGGTTAGCACACTGGACTCGCATTCGGGAGGACGACGGTTCAATCCCGTCTCCGGCCATCCTGATTTAGGTTTTCCGTGATTTCCCTAACTCGCTTCAGGCAAATGCCGGGATGTTTCCTTTGAAAGGGCACGGCCGATTTCCTTCCCCATCCTTCCCTCACCCGAGCTTGCGCTCCGTCTCTAACGACCTCGTTGTCGACGGGACGTTAAACACTAATCTCCTCCTCCTCCATGTGGCTGTAAGGGGACGACGGTACCGCCTCAGTATTGCGCAGCAACTGGCGTCGGATCTCGCAGCATCCATTGGACGTGTTGTATTGAGGCAAATGGGGTAGAGAAGGTTTCGGCAGTGTGGCACTGATTGTCGGAGACTTGCCATATGTGTGCCTCTGACGTGTCTTCACAGAAGGCAACGTCTAGAGTAGAGTCGTCAACATACCACCTGGGTTGTCGAAGAATGGGCCAACGTTCTTTTCGCAGATGAGTCTCGATTTGGTCTGGAGAGTGGTTTTCGACGTATTCGCGTCTGCAGGGAATGTGAAGCACGATTTCGAGACATCTATATCTACATCTACATGGTTACTCTGCAATTCACACTTAAGTGCCTGGCAAAGGGTTCATCGAACCATTTTCATACTACTTCTGTGCCATTCTACTCGCGAATGGCGCGTGGGAAAAAGGGACACCTAAATCTTTTCTTTAGAACTCGGATTTCTCTTATTTTATTATGATGATCATTTCTCCCTTCGTAGATGGGTGTCAACAAAATATTTACGCATTCGGAAGAGAAAGTTGGTGATTCAAATTTCGTAAATAGTCCTCGCCGCAAAGAAAACCGCCTTTGTTTCAGTGACTGCCACCCCAACTCGCGTATCATATCAGTGACACTCTCACCCCTATTGCGCAATAACACGAAACGAGCTGCCCTTCTTTGCACTTTTTCGATATCCTCCGTCAATCCTACCTGGTAAGAATCCCATACCGCCCAGCAGTATTCCAGCAAAGGACGGACAAGTGTAACGTAGAATGTCTCTTTAGTGGGTTTGTCGCATCTTCTAAATGTTCTGCCTACAAAGCGCAGTCTTTGTTTCGCCTTCCCCACAACATTTTCTATGTGGTCTTTCCAATTGAAGTTGCTCGTAATTGTAATTCCTAGGTATTTAGTCGAATTGACAGCCCTTAGATTTGTGCGATTTATCGCATACCCAAAATTTATCGGATTTCTTATAGTATCCATGTGGATGACCTCGCACTTTTGTTTGTTTAGAGCCAATTGCCACTTTTCGCACCATACAGAAATTCTCTCTAGATTATTTTGTAATTGGAATTGATCGTCTGATGATTCTACTAGATTCATCTGCAAACGGTCTAAGGGGGCTGCTCAGATTATCACCTATATCATTTATATAAATCAGGAACAGCAGAGGGCCTATGACACTACCTTGCGGAACGCCAGATATCACTTCTGTTCCACTCGATGATTTACCGTCTATCACTACGAACTGTGACCTCTCTGACCTCACGAATCCAGTCACACAACCGAGACGATACTCCATATGCACGCAATTTGATTAATAGTCGCTTGTGGGGAAAGGTATCAAAAGCCTTCTGGAAATCTAGGAATATGGAATCGCTCTGAGATCCCTTGTCGACAGCACTCATTACTTCATGGGAATAAAGAACTAGCTGTGTTGCACAAGAACGATATTTGCTGAATCCGTGTTGGTTATGTAGCAATAAGTCATTTTCTTCAAGGTGATTCATAATGTTCGAGTACAGTATATGCTCCAGAATCCTAGTGTAAACTGAGGTCAGCGATCTGGGTCTGTAATTTAATGGGTCACTATATTTCCTTCTTGAATACTGGTGTGATGTGTGCTACTTTCCAGTCTTTAGGAACAGAACTTTCGCCAAGTAACATTGCGAAAAGAGACGGATATCGAGGAGGATAGCTAATTGTGTGGTTGGGGATTATGTTGACCATTCGAACACCTGTTCATGAAATTGTATGGGTGAGTCAGAGTGGCAGGTATCGTGATGAGGTCTTGAGACCTCATGTACGGTTGCTACGAGGTGCTGCGCTCCCAGACTTCGTACTGATGGACGGTAGTGTTTCACTTCATAAAGAAAGAGTGGTTACCGTTTCCAAACTGCCTGTTGACTTCTGTCTCGGTTTCTTCGGCCGACGTTCGTCTGATGACTTTTCTGAAGTTTCGCCAGCACGAGTGGCTGGCGTTGTCAAAGTTTCACACTCCATTGCTGGTGGTGGACTGGAGCCAGCAATGGAGGATGAAACTCTGACAATGCCAGCCACTCGTGCTGGCGAAACTTCAGAAAAATTGTAACGTCCCCTTAGAAGAATTGTACACGAGACTGTGCTTAAACTGACACAATATTTTTAGCGCAACGCAATCTGACTTTCAAAAATCCCTACAAAAGAATGGCCCTGACTAACATTAACCTATACCTTTCACAAATCACTTACCTCACAAAAATCTTCGTTACTGGAACTACTGCAATTCAGCGAGCGCCACTACTGCCAGCTAAATAAAAGATTCAAACTACGGAAGGCACTAACTACTGATAGGCATAGTTAGCAAATGAAAGATTTTAATAGAGAACAAACAATGTATTTACCTTAATAGTGTTGAAAAAGCATAATATACATAGCAGTTCATAATATCCATTCTGTACTCAAAAATCCGCCATCTCATTTCCCACATCCACCACTGCTGGCGGCTCACCTCCAACTGCGCAACGCTACGCGCTGTTAACATCCAGCTGCCCCTCTACAATGGCAGACAACAATGCAAACTAGCCACAGACTGCACACAGCACAGCCAGTGATTTTCATACAGAGCGCTACGTGGCATTACCAATATAAAAATCTAAACAGCCTACTTACAAAATCATCAGACGAATGTCGGTCGAAGAACCCGAGACAGAAGCCAACGGGCAGTTTGTGAACAAGTGGCCACGAAAGCTTTAACAAAGTTGACGTTTTCTTGGAAACGGAAGATACTGCACGTTGTCCAGATTTGAATCCCATAGAGCATATCTGGGATGCACTACGGAGGCGGGTTGCATCATCACAACATCCGCCAACCACTCTTCAAGACTTGCGAGCAGCTCCGCAGAAAGAATGGGCGTTATTGCCTCAACATGACATTGACGACGTTATACACACCATGCACCGCCGTCGTCGTAAGGCATGTGTTGCTGCCAGAAGTGGTCACCCCCTATAGTGAGCACATTAACCACTTGTCGCAATATGTGTGCAAATCTGATAAATTGGAAAAAAACGAAGAGCATTTTACTCTACTGCAATGAACGTAACAGTTGTTTTCGTTCTGTATTCTTTACGTTGTTTCTACTTTGCTATCGCTTTTTTATACTGTCTTGTGGCAAAATAAACGCAACCTTGCAAAATTTCCGTTTGTTGCTTTAATTGTGGACACCAGTGCACATTAGGCATGGAAACGCAAAATCTAGAGGTGTACATTTACCCTCCTGGCAATGGACACTTGTGTGGTGGCACTGAAGCCAAAAAAAAAAAAAATAGATTGAGGTACTATCCTTGTAAAATTCACCACAAAAAAATTTGTGGAGAATGGATGGTGACTGTTTACTGACACTTACATACACTACTGGCCATTAAAATTGCTACACGACGAAGATGACGTGCTACAGACGCGAAATTTAACCGACAGGAAGAAGATGCTGTGATATGCAAAATGATTAGCTTGTCAGAGCATTCACAGAAGGTTGGCGGCGGTGGCGACACCTACAACGTGCTGACACGAGGAAAGTTTCCAAAATGTTCGACTGCTGCCCTGGCCAGCACATTCTCCAGATCTCTGACCAATTGAAAACGTCTGGTCAATGGTGGCCGAGCAACTGGCTCGTCACAATACGCCAGTCACTACTCTTGATGAACTGTGGTATCGTGTTGAAGCTGCACGAGCAGCTGTACCTGTACACGCCATCCAAGCTCTGACTCAATGCCCAGGCGTATGAAGGCCGTTATTACGGCCAGAGGCGGTTGTTGTGGGTACTGATTTCTCAGGATCTATGCACCCAAATTGCGTGAAAATGTATTCACATGTCAGTTGTGGTATAATATATTTGTCCAATGAATACCCGTTTATCATCTGCATTTCTTCTTGGTGCAGCAATTTTATTGGCCATTAGTGTGCTTTGCTGTGATCTGTTTATACTGTCTTGTGGCAAAATAAACGCAACCTTGCAAAATTTATGTTTCTTGCTTTAATTGTGGTCACCAGCGCACATTATGCATGGAAACACAAAATCTACAGGTGTACATTTACCCTTCTGGCAGTGGACACTTGTGTGGTGGCACTGAAGCCAAAAAAATTAGATTTTGGTACTATCTTTGTAAAATTCACCACAAAAAATTTGCGGGGAATGGATGGTGGCTATTTACTGACTCTTACATAGCTATGCGTAACAGAGCCGTCACACACACGAACTTGCATGTACTAGGCATGTAGTAGTAACTTCGAGAATTAAATACACTTACACTTTACAAATTGAATCGTAACCATCCAAACAGTGGCAAATACCTGTGGCGAGAAAATATGATATTTTCTGCGAGTCTAGTGTTCAACACCATACTTGAACTTGACATTTCAAGACGAAAGCTGAGCTGCCTTCACAACGGAGTGCAATGCCAACAGACGGAAGACAGCGACACAGCACACGCCGTTGCTTCTATCAGGTGAAGGGGATATGGCCGTTATACCTCAAGAGCCAGAGACCTAGTGGGAAATCAAGGGAGAAAGTGGAGCGTGCTCGTAAGTACACTATGTTTCACGCGACTCGCCGCAGAGCGCCGTGCTGCCTGGGTGATGGACAGCTCGCTACTCACGCGGCACGCCAGCCTCGGTGGGTAGCAGGCACAGTACACAACATGATACTAAAATGTAGACTTTCACGGCCGGAAATATCATGTCCATTGTAATTATCCGGGCTGTTATGCCGTGGTCGGTTGATGAATTTTGTCTCAATTCCCAACGTTTCGTCTCCGACTGCGGGAGACATCTTCAAGGGGGTCCGTAGCTCGATGGAAGGTCCAACACACCCACTGGCTCGCTACTGACTGCCGCTAAATTCCGTGTCCGCGCGCTCCCGCGCCGCGGTGTGACGTCACGTGTTTTGAAAACGTCAGTGCAATTGGCGCTGTCCGTCGCCGTCGATCAGAGTAAAATTACTGATCTATTGGATCCGCAAGCATATAGGAAGCTGAATAAGGACCCCACTAACAAAGTTCTCAGAACTGTGTCGCGGTTAACAAAAAAGTCCTCCATTGAAGAGAGTGTACAGAAAGGTCTCTGCAATTCGGTTGCGCAACCACCGAGGCTTTATGGATTGCCCAAAATTCATAAAGAAAATGTGCCGTTAAGACCGATACTAAGTGCCATTGGTTCGCCCACCTACTCGTTAGCCAAGTTTTTGACTACGCTGTTGAAACCACATGTGGGCCGTTCGGACTCTTATATAAAGAATTCGACACATTTCTTCAGCAGATTGAATGGCATAGTGGTCCAGCCGGAGGACATATTGGTCAGCTTCGATGTGGTATCGCTGTTTACCATGGTTCCACTTAATGATGTATTGGAACAGCTGGATCGAATTTTTCCTGTCGATATTTTAGAACTGTTTAAGTGTTGTTTGACGACCACATACTTCAAGTGGAATAAACACTTTTATGAGCAAACGGATGGCGTGGCTGTGGGAAGCCCCCTAAGTCCCGTAATTGCAAACTTCTTTATGGAGAAATTCGAAGAACAGGCCTTAGGTACTGCCAGCAAAAAACCAAATGTATGGTTCCGATACGTGGATGACGCGTGTGTGCTGTGGAGACATGGTAGGGAAGAACTAAGCCGGTTCCTCGAACATCTAAACAGCATAAACTCGAGAATTCAGTTTACAATGGAGGAGGAGGTGCTTGTTTTTAGAAACGAAAATGGTAGTTTGGGCCACTCAGTGTACCGCAAACCCACGCACACGGACCGTTATTTGCACCGGGATTCGAACCACCACCCACAACAGAAGCGGGGTGTTATCAAGACGTTAGCGGACAGAGCTAGAAATATTTGTGAACCTGAGTTGCTCGACGCTGAGATGGAACATCTCCACAATGCACTAATGAAGAACGGATATTCGTCCGCCGAAATAAAACGTGCGTTGAGGCAGCCACGCAGAAATCATACTGACGTACAGGCTACTGCAAAATCTAAGGTTTTCCTGCCGTTTGTTAAAAATCTAACGGAAAGAATAGGGAGGATCTTGACGAAGCGGAATATTACCGTAATTTACAAGCCCACCAGGAAGATACAGGAATACCTTAAGCCTGCCAAGGACGCTCGCAAACCTTTGGAAAACGTTGGAGTGCATAGGATCCCATGCAGCTGTGGTGATGTTTGTGTGGGTACAACTAAAAGAAGTGTTTCTAAACGTTTGGAAGAGCACAAGGGAAATTGTAGAAGAGGAGAAACGGAACGATCAGCTGTTGCGGAGCATGCTTTCCCGCCAGGGAACCACAATATTCGTTTCGAGGAGACGCAAGTACTAGCGGCCACAAGCGGAAACTACGAAAGGCTCTACAGGGAGGCAATCGAAATCGCTAAACACCCAAATAATTTCAACCGAAAGGAGGAGGGCGTGAAATTAAATGGTATATGGATGCCGGTGTTGAAGAAGATATGTACCACCCGTCCACTACTGGGTGATGGCAACGGCGATCGACGGCGACGGACAGCGGCCAATTGCACTGACGTTTTCAAAACACGTGACGTCACACCGCGGCGCGGGAGCGCGCGGACACGGAATTTAGCGGCAGTCAGTAGCGAGCCAGTGGGTGTGTTGGACCTTCCATCGACCTACGGACCCCCTTGAAGATGTCTCCCGCAGTCGGAGACGAAACGTTGGGAATTGAGACAAAATTCATCAACCGACCACGGCATAACAGCCCGAATAATTACAATGTACACAGTACACAACAGCACCCCACTCCACATCCGTGTACACAAAAGCGCGCCACTTAACATCGGTCAGGAACACATGGAAACAGTTTCGAAAGCATCGATTATGGAATTGAAATCAATGAATATTGCGTTAAAATCGTTGGATGTACTACAAGATAATCAATGTTCCACGTAAATCGGGTAATTTCCACATCAAATACGTAACAACAGACATCGCCATAGGATTTCTAAATGATGGCAGGTGACACACAAACGGCATGTTATTGAATTTTCTCCTCAATTTTATAGTGCAATCAAAGAATACTGCACCGAAATCAAAGAAATTTCCACGTAAAGTCACTCTGCAATCGGCAGACTCCACCTCACTATGTTTATTTTACAGTGCATACTTAACATCGGACGTCTCCATAGAATTTCTAAATGGCAACAGGGGACCTAAGTACAGCAAGTCATTGAATCTTCATGCTACTTTTATGGCGAAATCAACGAACAACGTATCGAAATCAAATTTCCATAAATAAGTGTTAAGCCCAAGTCCAGATGTAGTCTTATCCTCTGAACCGACAACACTGAATTTAGCCGTGATGATCCTATTCTCTTCACACCCAATATAGTGTCGCAGTTCTGTGTAACATGAATTGGACAAGCTCATGACAGTTTGATAGAATGCGTATTGTTGTTATTCTGTCACCAGAAAGGGCATAGCATGTTTTCCAGACCTGGACAGCCGACTACCACTACACATTTTTCTCTGGTTGTGTGAATCAACTTGAAGAGACTTCGTACAATACATTTTATATTTCTACTACAACTTTGAACTCGCAGAACAGGTTTAGTTCTGGCATATGGTAATATTACCCATTGAATTATCGCGTTAAGGTGTTCGCAATTCTACCACTGACCCAAAACCATCACAACTTGGAAGCTGAACGTTCCATGCACATTTCTGAAGAGATGTTCAATTTTTGGACAGGTAGACCATTTATTTCGCCTTTCTTGAGAGTCAGAAGAATCGAACACTCCTTAACCATACACCTAGATAGCAAGATCTACATACTATGGTCGCAAACTTTAGTTGATGGCTTTGATACCCTGGACACCAAATACAACATTGATTCTGTCTGCCACCAGCCATTTACAGGTTTCTGGAGGCGCATAACGCCATATTTTTACGAAATTCACGTCCGATTACGGTTCGGAAATATATACAACAGGAGTGTTAGATTTTTCGGATTCTCAAGAAAGGCGAAATAAATGGGCTACCAGTTCAAAAATTGTACAGCTCTTCAGAAATGGGAATGGAAACGCCAGCTTGCAAGTTGTGATGGTTTCGGGTAATATTTCAATGGGTAGTACTAGCACATTCCAGAACTACACCTGTCCTGCGAATTCAGAGTTGTAGTAGAAATGTAAAATGTATTGTACCAAATATCTTCAAGTTGATTCACACAACCAAAGAAAGGTGTGTAGTGCTAGTCGGCTGATCAGTTTTGGAAAACGTTCTATGCTGTTTCTGGAGACAGTATGACAACAACACGTATTCCTAACCTGTCTTACCGAGTGAGGTGGCGCAGTGGTTAGCACACTGGACTCGCATTCGGGAGGACGACGGTTCAATCCCGTCTCCGGCCATCCTGATTTAGGTTTTCCGTGATTTCCCTAAATCGTTTCAGGCAAATGCCGGGATGGTTCCTTTGAAAGGGCACGGCCGATTTCCTTCCCAATCCTTCCCTAACCCGAGATTGCGCTCCGTCTCTAATGACCTCGTTGTCGACGGGACGTTCAAACACTAACCACCTAACTAACCTATCTTAAGTGGCGCGCTTTTCTGTACACTGGGGTGCTGTTAATATTGGAACATAAAGTTCCCTGACTACTAGTCAGTGTTAAGTACAACGTGCACTGTGGTCTGCTGTCTGACACTGGAGACTATTTTTTCGCGTTGAACTGTTGTGGACGAGAATTGCTTACAGAGCAATGGGGAAGAACGAATATGCGCTTCTGTCAAGTAACTTAAGCATTCAAATGTGGTGTGCAATGTAGCGGCGTCACCCACAAACGTTTGCGACCATAGTATGACGTAGAACTTGCCAGCTGCATCTATGTGGTGAAACTATGCAGCTTGTACTCTGCAATATGGATCACTAAGAAGAGACTGAATTTATGGTGGACATACAGGGTGTTTCAAAAATGACCGATATATTTGAAATGGCAATAAAAACTAAACGAGCAGCGATAGAAATACACCGTTTGTTGCAATATGCTTGGGACAACAGTACATTTTCAGGCGGACAAACTTTCGAAATTACAGTAGTTACAATTTTCAACAACAGATGGCGCTGCAAGTGATGTGAAAGATATAGAAGACAACGCAGTCTGTGGGTGCGCCATTCTGTACGTCGTCTTTCTGCTGTAAGCGTGTGCTGTTCACAATGTGCAAGTGTGCTGTAGACAACATGGTTTATTCCTTAGAACAGAGGATTTTTCTGGTGTTGGAATTCCACCGCCTAGAACACAGTGTTGTTGCAACAAGACGAAGTTTTCAACGGAGGTTTAATGTAACCAAAGGACCGAAAAGCGATACAATAAAGGATCTGTTTGAAAAATTTCAACGGACTGGGAACGTGACGGATGAACGTGCTGGAAAGGTAGGGCGACCGCGTACGGCAACCACAGAGGGCAACGCGCAGCTAGTGCAGCAGGTGATCCGACAGCAGCCTCGGGTTTCCGTTCGCCGTGTTGCAGCTGCAGTCCAAATGACGCCAACGTCCATGTATCGTCTCATGCGCCAGAGTTTACACCTCTATCCATACAAAATTCAAACGCGGCAACCCCTCAGCGCCGCTACCGTTGCTGCACGAGAGACATTCGCTAACGATATAGTGCACAGGATTGATGACGGCGATATGCATGTGGGCAGCATTTGGTTTACTGACGTAGCTTATTTTTACCTGGACGGCTTCGTCAATAAACAGAACTGGCGCATATGGGGAACCGAAAAGCCCCATGTTGCAGTCCCATCGTCCCTGCATTCTCAAAAAGTACTGGTCTGGGCCGCCATTTCTTCCAAAATAATCATTGGCCCATTTTTCAGATCCGAAACGATTACTGCATCACGCTATCTGGACATTCTTCGTGAATTTGTGGCGATACAAACTGCCTTAGACGACACTGCGAACACCTCGTGGTTTATGCAAGATGGTGCCCGGCCACATCGCACGGCCGACGTCTTTAATTTCCTGAATGACTATTTCAATGATCGTGTGATTGCTTTGGGCTATCCGAAACATACAGGAGGCGGCGTGGATTGGACTCCCTATTCGCCAGACATGAACCCCTGTGACTTCTTTCTGTGGGGACACTTGAAAGACCAGGTGTACCGCCAGAATCCAGAAACAATTGAACAGCTGAAGCAGTACATCTCATCTGCATGTGAAGCCATTCCGCCAGACACGTTGTCAAAGGTTTCGGGTAATTTCATTCAGAGACTACGCCATATTATTGCTACGCATGGTGGATATGTGGAAAATATCGTACTATAGAGTTTCCCAGACCGCAGCGCCATCTGTTGTTGAAAATTGTAACTACTGTAATTTCGAAAGTTTGTCTGCCTGAAAATGTACTATTGTCCCAAGCATATTGCAACAAAAGGTGTATTTCTATCGCTGCTCGTTTAGTTTTTATTGCCGTTTCAAATATACCGGTCATATTTGAAACACCCTGTATCTTAACTGCTCTTCGATTGTATTGTCAAGTGTGTATTAGGGAGAAAAGAAATCTGACCTGAAGAAGGGGTATGCTGGTAGGACACATTCTGACACATCAAAGGATCACCAATTTAGTACTTGAGGGAAGCATGGGGGGTAAAAATCGTAGAGCGAGATCACAAGATGAGTACAGTAAGCAGATTCAGAAGGAAGTTCTGTTAAGTTGTTGTAGTTATCCGGAGATGAAGAGGCTTGCACAGGCATGGAGAGCCGCATCAAACCAGTCTTTGGACTGAAGACCACAACAGCAACAGCTTTGTTCTTTCACAATCTCAAGGAGGCTTATGGTCCGCTTAGTCTTAAGCCTTTTCAAATCTACAAAAGTGTGAACTGTTTTCCTACAGTAAATTTTTCTATACTTAAGAATTAGTTTCAGAATTAAACTTTGTTCTGGACAAGATTTACACTGAAGCATCAATGAAACTTGAAAGACGTGCACTTCATTCACCATTCAGTGCTCGTATTTCATATTTCTAATCCCAGCATTCTGGTACTCGGTAAAAAAAAAATTCAGGTAATATTAATAATTTAATTTTTACAGCTTGTCTCACACTAATCTATGAAAGGAGCTTGGCGCTAGAAATTTTCTTTATTTATGGGCGAGGGCAGCAGTCTTCCTAGCAGCCATGATGGCTTCCCGTTTCCCATCCTTTTTCCGATGGCCAGGCTAGCACGTGGTGTCGTTCGAACGTTCAGTAGTGGCCAAAGTTTCTCCTGTTCTCAGTTCCCCAACCTGCCTTACCAACCTTGTAACTGCTATTTCTTCTCGATTTTAACGTCGCGAGGTCGCCTCCCTGTGAAATTCCGGCCCGATGACTGGCCAGTTCAGGTGCGCGCCCGTTTTTCGCGGGTAGGCGCCAACCGCCTTTCCGCGGGTGGATATTGGACAAAGGGATGTTTTGGTTTGTGGGGCGCTCAACTGCGTGGTTATCAGCGCCCGTACAATTACCCAATCTTTGCTCAGTCCAATTTCGCCACTTTCCTGGATGATGATGAAATGATGAGGACAACACAAACACCCAGTCATCTCGAGGCAGGTGAAAATCCCTGACCCCGCCGGGAATCGAACCCGGGACCCCGTGCTCGGGAAGCGAGAACGCTACCGCGAGACCACGAGCGGCGGACATTGGACAAAGGGGCAGTAGCTCAGTTCTAGTGGGACCGTGCCGGAGACCGGAGGTGCAGCTTCGAGGAGATGAAGTTCGGTAAGCATGAGCGCCGACGTGCACTGTAGATTGGCGCCCTGAGGCCCAGAGGGAACCTGATAGGTCATTGTGAATAGTTCGCGTCTTGCGGGTTTTATTCCTTCAGTACGGGAGGCTACCTAGCGATTCACGCACAGTAGCATCTTCTTGGTCTTTGGCTAACTCCTGGTGGTGGTCGTTGCACGCCTGCAACCCCTTCCTTTACTAAATGGGATTCTATTTGAATATACGGCGATCGTTACTAAAATTCCTTTCCTCACGATATCGTGGCGTGTTATGAACGTACGTTAGGGCAGGCTGCTGAACTCGAATCTTTCTTCCCCCCACCCCCATTTGATTGTATTATTGTTCGATTCTCAAGTGTTTAATAAATGAGTCCGTAAATCTTAGATTCTCACTCTTTCCTTACGTGAACTCACCCCTAGTGTAACAGAATAATGCAGAACTATAACGGTTGCTATGAGGTCGTGCAGGTCTCGTGCCACTAACGATAGTATTAAGATTCCATATCGCGGGCTTGGCACGACCATTGCACGCATGGCACCGATAACAGGAGTAATCATGTTCAACTATTCCCCAGTGATAAACTGGGAAGTGTTCACGGCTCAGTGTGGGTACGTGAGCACTAAATCCACTTGATGTGGTGGAAGTAGTGGCCTCTGTTTCGCCTTGCTAGTTTAGAGAAAACATATCAAAAAATCACAGCCCCTACAGCAAGGGATAGAAACTTGAAACAAACGAGCCATCGCTTTTAAACTGCTGTAGGCATGCGTATTCAAATACAGAGATATGTAAAGAGGCAAAATAAGGCACTGCGGTCGGCTACGTCTATGTAACACAACAAGTGTCTGGCGCAGTTGTTTGATCGGTTACTGCCGCTATAGTGGCAGGTTATCATGATTTAAGTGAGTTTAAACGTGGCGCTATAGTCGGCGCACGAGCGATGGTGCACGGCATCTCTGAGGTAGCGATGAAGTGGGGATTTTCCAGTACGAGCATTTCACGAGTGTACTGTGAGTATCAGGAATCCAGTAAAACATCAACTCTCCGACATCGCTGCGGCCGGAAAAAGATCCTGCAAGAACTGGACCAACGACGACTGAAGATAATCGATCAACGTGACACAAGTGCAACCGAACCGAAAATTACTGCAGATTTCAGTGCGAACCATTCACAACGAAACATCATCAGTGGGCATTCGGAGCCGAAGACCCACTCGTGTACTCTTGATGACTGCACGACACAAAGCTTTACGCCTCGCCTAGGCACGTCAACATCGACATTGGACTGTTGATGACTGGAAACATGTTGCCTGGTCGGACGACTCTCGTTTCAAATTGTATAGAGCCGATGGACGTGTACGGATATAGAGACAACCTCATGAATCCATGGACCCTGCATGTCAGCAGAGGACTGTTGAAGCTAGTGGAGGCTCTATAATGGTGTGGGGCCTGCGCAGTTGGAGTGATGTGGGACCTCAGATACGTCTAGATACGCTCTGACAAATGACACGTATGTAAGCATCCTGTCTGATTACATGCATCCGTTCATGACTATTGTGCATTCCGACAGACTTGGGCAGTTCCAGCAGGGCAATGCGTCACTCCACATCTCCAGAACTGCTATAGGGTGGCTCCAGGAAAACTCTTCTGTGTTTAAACACTTCCGCTGACCACCAGACTCCCCAGATATAAAAATTATTGAGCATATCTGGGATGCTTTGCAACGTGCTGTTCAGAAGAGATCTCCACCCCTCGTACTGTTACGGATTTATGGACACCCCTGCAGGATTCATGGTGTCAGTTCCCTCCAGCACTACTTCAGCCATTAGTCGATTCCATGACACGTCGTGTTGCGGCACTTCTGCGTGTTCGCGGGGGAGCTCCACGGTATTAGGCACGTGTACCAGTTACTTTGACTCTTCAGTGAATTTGGTCTGAAACCTGTTCGATACTCACCAATTTTACATTCAGGTTGTTGTTGAGCTCAGTCCAGGAGACCCTGAAATAAAATTTTGTGTGGGACAGGAGAAAGAGAACCTCTTCCGCAATTACTAACGTCCGTTCTGTATCCCTTTTTATACACTCCTGGAAATTGAAATAAGAACACCGTGAATTCATTGTCCCAGGACGGGGAAACTTTATTGACACATTCCTGGGGTCAGATACATCACATGATCACACTGACAGAACCACAGGCACATAGACACAGGCAACAGAGCATGCACAATGTCGGCACTAGTACAGTGTATATCCACCTTTCGCACCAATGCAGGCTGCTATTCTCCCATGGAGACGATCGTAGAGATGCTGGATGTAGTCCTGTGGAACGGCTTGCCATGCCATTTCCACCTGGCGCCTCAGTTGGACCAGCGTTCGTGCTGGACGTGCAGACCGCGTGAGACGACGCTTCATCCAGTCCCAAACATGCTCAATGGGGGACAGATCCGGAGATCTTGCTGGCCAGGGTAGTTGACTTACACCTTCTAGAGCACGTTGGGTGGCACGGGATACATGCGGACGTGCATTGTCCTGTTGGAACAGCAAGTTCCCTTGCCGGTCTAGGAATGGTAGAACGATGGGTTCGATGACGGTTTGGATGTACCGTGCACTATTCAGTGTCCCCTCGACGATCACCAGTGGTGTACGGCCAGTGTAGGAGATCGCTCTCCACACCGTGATGCCGGGTGTTGGCCCTGTGTGCCTCGGTCGTATGCAGTCCTGATTGTGGCGCTCACCTGCACGGCGCCAAACACGCATACGACCATCATTGGCACCAAGGCAGAAGCGACTCTCTTCGCTGAAGACGACACGTCTCCATTCGTCCCTCCATTCACGCCTGTCGCGACACCACTGGAGGCGGGCTGCACGATGTTGGGGCGTGAGCGGAAGACGGCCTAACGGTGTGCGGGACCGTAGCCCAGCTTCATGGAGACGGCTGCGAATGGTCCTCGCCGATACCCCAGGAGCAACAGTGTCCCTAATATGCTGGGAAGTGGCGGTGCGGTCCCCTACGGCACTGCGTAGGATCCTACGGTCTTGGCGTGCATCCGTGCGTCGCTGCGGTCCGGTCCCAGGTCGACGGGCACGTGCACCTTCCGCCGACCACTGGCGACAACATCGATGTACTGTGGAGACCTCACGCCCCACGTGTTGAGCAATTCGGCGGTACGTCCACCCGGCCTCCCGCATGCCCACTATACGCCCTCGCTCAAAGTCCGTCAACTGCACATACGGTTCACGTCCACGCTGTCGCGGCATGCTACCAGTGTTAAAGACTGCGATGGAGCTCCGTATGCCACGGCAAACTGGCTGACACTGACGGCGGCGGTGCACAAATGCTGCGCAGCTAGCGCCATTCGACGGCCAACAGCGCGGTTCCTGGTGTGTCCGCTGTGCCGTGCGTGTGATCATTGCTTCTACAGCCCTCTCGCAGTGTCCGGAGCAGGTATGGTGGGTCTGACACACCGGTGTCAATGTGTTCTTTTTTCCATTTCCAGGAGTGTATATTGCATTTTTGAACAAACTTTTCTAGTAACCCGGAACTTTCTCTGCTTGCCATCTGTTTTGCATGATCACTGTAATTTCTTCTGATGTTTTTGGGGCAGCTGATTTCAGGAGTTCTGCAGCAATTCCATCTTCACCAGATGCTTTTTATTATCTTTTAATGGAACATAATTCCTGTGGCACCGCTGCTTCATGGTGAAACTTCCCGGCAGATTAAAACTGTATGCCAGACCGAGACTCGAACTCGGGACCTTTGCCTTTCGTGGGCAAGTGCTCTACCAACTGAGCTACCCGAGCACGATTCACGCCCCGTCCTCACAGATTTAATTCCGCCAGTACCTCGTCTCCTACCTTCCAAACTTCACAGCTCTCGTGCGTATCTTGCAGAACTAGCACTCCTGCTTCGTGGTGTTCACTTCTGACTTGTCGCTAGCGTATATCCGTCTCAGACGGAAGGTGTACACTTCTCCTAGAGAGACCCCCCGCCTGGGTGAGCTAAATGTCAAACTAGCCACGCTGTCACTGTATGTAGCACAGGCAGGATGCAGACAGGACGGCTGCCGGCATTTGCAAGCAGTCCGGGGTGTCCGCGTTGGTACCGTTGGTGGACAACAGAACGTGACCGGAGGCTATCGCAGCCGCGACTCGGGTGTTAATGAGTCGGAGCTGGCCACCACACTGCGCAAATGGCGACGTGGTAACATCAAAGGCGGTGCGAGCCATTCCACTCCTCCACAGCAGACGTAACATTTACAGTTTCAGGATGACACAGTCGAAACTATCACAGACGTTGAAATTGCGGAAGTAGTTAAAAATGGCAGAACTTGAGCAGTCGTGGTTACATAAAACGATTTTCCCAGGAAGCTCAGAACCTCAAGCCACCCTCAACAGAACATTAATGGGTCGCCTGTAGTTATAAACAACGTTAAGAAAGCTGAAATGGTAACGAACTTTCAGATGGGCTTCAGGACTCAGGGACATGATATGACAGAAACTTTAACTGCAAGAGCTATAAACTTACTGACAAGGGGAGGCCACGACGTTTGGAACGCGGATTTACTGCAAACTTCGTACACTCGTAGTACTCCATGAGGACAACAAAATGTCTAAGTAGTTGCGCGTATTTCTCAAGTGTTATTGAGAAAATCGCAAGATAATTTCGGGCGTAAAATATATACCTGCGCGTCGCAATTTGTTACCATGAAGCGGTGGCAGCCGAGTGGTGCCGGCACTGTACTTCAGCGTGTTCGGTCAGAGAGCTAGTTGGTCTCTGTAATAAAAAAAAAACTGAGTGGAAGGATCAACAAAACGAACTTGAACAGATCTCATGTGACGTCTGCAACGACCAAACACAACGATCCACGAAAAAAAAAGAAAGAAAAAGAAAGTGGTTAGCATTCAAGCCCCGTAATCGCTGGATCGATGGATCGAGTCCCGTTCGTCAGTTTTTTTTTTCCAACACAGTCATTTTCTTTACTATTTGTATTACAATTCATGTAATGGGAAAAATACGTGTAATCGGATGAATTTGTGGCACAGCTTGACTAGAAGAAGGGATCGGTTGGTTGGACATGTTCTGAGTCATCAAGGAATCACCAATTTAGTATTGGTGGGCAGCGCGGAGGGTAATAATCGTAGAAGGAGACCAAGGGATGAAAACACTAAGCAGAACCAGAAGGATGTAGGGTGAAGTAGTTACTTGGAGATGAAGTACGAGGTGCATTCAAGTTCTAAGGCCTCCGATTTTTTTTCTCCGGACTGGAAAGAGATAGAATCATGCGCATTGTTTTAAAATGAGGCCGCGTTCATTGTCAATACGTCCCAGAGATGGCAGCACCGTACGGCAGATGGAATTTTGCCGCCAGCGGCGAGAATGAGAACTGTTTTAAATACTCAAAATGGCGACGTTTTCCTTACTTGAACAGCGTGCAATCATTCGTTTTCTGAATTTGTGTGGTGTGAAACCAATTGAAATTCATCGACAGTTGAAGGAGACATGTGGTGATGGAGTTATGGATGTGTCGAAAGTGCGTTCGTGGGTACGACAGTTTAATGAAAGCAGAACATCGTGTGACAACAAACCGAAACAACCTCGGGCTCGCACAAGCCGGTCTGACGACATGATCGAGAAAGTGAAGAGAATTGTTTTGGGGGATCGCCGAATGATGACTGTTGAACAGATCACCTCCAGAGTTGGCATTTCTGTGGGTTCTGTGCACACAATCCTGCATGACGACCTGAAAATGCGAAAAGTGTCATCCAGGTGGGTGCCACAAATGCTGATGGACGACCACATGGCTGCCCGTGAGGCATGTTGCCAAGCAATGTTGGCGCACAACGACAATGAATGGGACTTTCTTTTCGTCGGTTGTGACAATGGATGAGACGTGGATGCCATTTTTCAACCCAGAAACAAAGCACCAGTCAGCTCAATGGAAGCACACAGATTCACCGCCACCAAAAAAATGTCGGGTAACCGCCAGTGCTGAAAAAATGATGGTGTCCATGTTCTGGGACAGCGAGGGCGTAATCCTTACCCATTGCGTTTAAAAGGGCACTACGGTAACAGGTGCATCCTACAAAAATGTTTTGAAGAACAAATTCCTTCCTGCACTGCAACAAAAACGTCCGGGAAGGGCTGCGCATGTGCTGTTTCACCACGACAACGCACCCGCACATCGAGCTAACGTTACGCAACAGTTTCTTCGTGATAACAACTTTGAAGTGATTCCTCATGCTCCGTACTCACCTGACCTGGCTCCTAGTGACTTTTGGCTTTTTCCAACAATGAAAGACACTCTCCGTGGCCGCACATTCACCAGCCGTGCTGCTATTGCCTTAGCGATTTTCCAGTGGTCAAAACAGACTCCTGAAGAAGCCTTCGCCGCTGCCATGGAATCATGGCGTCAGCGTTGTGAAAAATGTGTACGTCTGCAGGGCGATTACGTCGAGAAGTAACGCCAGTTTCATCGATTTCGGGTGAGTAGTTAATTAGAAAAAAAATCGGAGGCCTTAGAACTTGAATGCACCTCGTAGCTTGCACAGGATAGAGCAGCGTGGAGAGCTGCATTAAAACAGTCTCTGGACTGAAGACCACAACAACAACAACAATGTTGTCCTATTCGCTTCTTTTGCTGGCTCATCTTGTAGTGGATGTAATACAGCGTTGTACACAGTGGTTCCGTATTCGAATCGGTAGCTTGCCGACATGGTGTTTACTTAGGGAAAGGCAAAGGCAACGGGCAGCGGGCAGCAGGGTTGTATCAGGAGACCTATCCCGGCCGACAACGATTACAGCATTCAGTGTTTGCAACAGTGTTTCCCCGTTTGTCTGAGACAGGGTCGTTTCAGGGAGCAGGAAATCATGAAGGACGTACCCGAAATGTTCGGACAGCAGACTTGGAGGAAATTGTGATTAACACTGTGGAAGCTGACCGCCGTGTCAGTATCAGGCGATTTTGGCCCGCCAGTACAGGGTAAGTCAGACGACCGGGTGGAACACTCCCCATGAGAGTTGTTACAACCCTTATTACTTAGAGCGTGTACAGAGCTTACTAGCGAGAGACCTTCCACTTCGGGAGCAGTTTCTTCACGAGGCACCCATGATTCCGGGATTTGTGCCTTCCATTCTATTCTGAGATGAGGCCGCCTTTGCACGGGGTGGTACCTTCAACTTCAGTAAGTCAGCTGTAGAACAATATGCCGAGCCCCAATGGTATGGAGACAGCTAATCATCAGCATCGGTGGAGACTGAATGTGTGGGCCGAGATAACTGGCGACCGTATTTTGGAACCAGTCTTCCTTCCACGTCGTCTAACAGACCGGAACTTGCGTTTCTTGCGGGTGAGTTTGCCTCCCCTGCTGGAAGAAGAACCATTGACGATTCTAAGGGCTATGTGGCTACTACATGATGGTGCTGCAGCCCACTTCGCTCATTTGCATCTTGTCTTCCCTGGTCGATGGATCAGACGAGGGGGTCCAGTTGCATAGCCTGCTCGTTCAACGGATCTCAACCAGTGTGATTTCTAGTTATGGGGCCATCTCAAAAGTACTGTATATGCAGAGCCCATTGTAGGTCGGAGTAGCGTACTCATGCTGGCTTTGTTCGGATGCAGCCTTGTCGATGTGGACGCGAGAGACAGAACATGCTGCATCTACATGGATACTCTGCAAATCACATTTAAGTGTCTGGCAGAGGGTTCATCGGACCACCTTCATAATTCTCTGTTATTCCAATCTCGTATAGCGCGCGGAAAGAATGAACACCTGTATCTTTCTGTACGAGCTCTGATTTCCCTTATTTTATCGTGGTGATCGTTCCTCTCTATGTAGGTCGGTGTCAACAAAATATTTTCGCATTCGGAGGAGAAAGTTGTTGATTGGAATTTCGTGAGAACATTCCGTCGCAACGAAAAACGCCTTTCTTTTAATGATGTCCAGCCCAAATCCTGTATCATTTCTGTGACACTCTCTCCCATATTTCGCGATAACACAAACGTGCTGCCTTTCTTTGAACTTTTGCGATGTACTCCATCAGTCCTATCTGGTAAGGATCCCACACCGCGCAGCAGTATTCTAAAAGAAGACGGACAAGCGTAGTGTAGGCAGTCTCCTTAGTAGGTCTGTTACATTTTCTAAGTGTCCTGCAAATAAAACACAGTCTTTGGTTAGCCTTCCCCGCAACATTTTCTATTTGTTCCTTCCACTTTAAGTTGTTCATAATTGTAATTCCTAGGTATTTAGTTGAATTTACGGCTTTTAGATTAGACTGATTTATAGTGTAACTGAATTTTAACAAGTTTATCAGTCGATAAACCACAGTGTCATCTGCAAACAACCGAAGACGACTGCTCCAAAATCGTTAATATAGATAAGGTACAGCAAAGGGTCTATAACACTACCTCTGGGACATGCACGTGTCGAGGCAATTGGAAACCATTTTCAACACATACTGTAACTGTGGCTCCACGGTACAGTGCATATTAGACCTCAGTCTTTGTAACAATGTATAACTGAATAAATGGTCTCTAGCATGGGAACCGTGCATTTCTTCATTGGACCTTGTAAGTAGACTGTATGGGTTTTTTTATTGGTAACGCCACATATATGTAAGTAGACTTTATAGGTTTTTTATTGGTAACGCCACATAGCGCTCTGTATGAAAATCACTGTCTGTGCTGTGTGCAGTCTGTGGCTAGTTTGCATTGTTGTCTGCCATTGTAGTGTTGGGCAGCTGGACGTGAACAGCGCGTAGCGTTGCGCAGTTGGAGGAGAGCCGCCAGCAGTGGTGGATGTGGGGAGAGAAATGGCGGAGTTTTGAAATTTGTAAAAATGGGTGTAATGAACTGCTGTATATATTATGACTTTTGGTGACTATTAAGGTAAATACAATGTTTGTTCTCTATCAAAATCTTTCATTTGCTAACTATGCCTATTAGTAGCGCTAAAAATATTGTGTGTCAGTTTAAGCACAGTCGTATATAATTTTTCTAAGGGGAAGTTTCATATGTCGACCCTTAGCCGAGGATACCTCACTGGAATCTTCTGATTTTTTTCTTGTAGTTTGTGTAACTAGTGTAGCTATTGTTTATTGCTAGCGCGTAATTGTAGAGAGAATTCCATTTGTAGTTGTAGTTTTTCATTCTTGTACAGTAAAACAGTTGTGGCATGCATGTAGATTTGCACCAAGTATTTCGCAGCTGCGCTTGCAATTAACTAGATATTATTTTCAGTGCTACGTTAATGTGTTCCCCTATTTTTGCTCTTCAAATTGTGTTTTTCTTTGTTGTCGTGTGAAATATTGTGACAATAATGGCGTGTGAAAAACGTAATACTAGGCTCCAAACTAAACTGAGAAATGACAGTGAAGACGAAAGCAGTGTGTTAGCGCCACCGTGTAATGAATTAACTAATGTTCGAACTAGTAATTTGGTAATTGTGCATAGGGAAATGGAGCGGGCGGCAAACAATGGCGTAGGCAGTGAAACAATTAGTGAACAGGGAAGCATTATCGATCGATCGCTCGGCAACAGCTCGCCTCAGGAATCCGAAATGACAGGACACAATTTTACAAATACTGTAGATTCAGGTTTTACGTCCTCACCGTTTTCTCAAATAAGTCAAGACACATTTTCTGCTTGTTAAAATGTGAATGTTGCTGGTGCAAGTGCACTGCCGAAAAGCGTAGAGGAACAGATTCCAGACACTAATGCGTTGTTATTACAGCTAATGCAACAAATGGAACAAAATCAGAGACAAACACAGCGAAAGCTTCAAAAGTTAGACACAATGGAACAACACCAGAGACAAACACAGCAAAAGCTTCAAAAGTTAGACACAATGGAACAACACCAGAGACAAACACAGCAACAGTTAGACGCAATGGAACAAAATCTTCAAAAGTTAGACACCACACTTGAACAAACACGTGAAGATTTAACTACTGAGTTACGTAACATTGAATCGAAATGTCAAAAAGTCTGTAATGACGTAAAAACACAAATTTGTGAGCATTTTCAACCTATTTTTTCGCGGCATGAAAATGCATTACAGAATCACGAAGCAGCCATAAAAGAACTGCAAACTATTGCTCATCAAAATCATGAGACCCTGAAAGCTAAAATTGACTCAGTTACATCTACCGATTCGGTTACGCAACTTGCAAAAACTCAAGAAAACTTAAAGGACACAGTAGATACTCTGAAAATTGGTTCAGAAAGACTCATGGAGGAAATTAGTTCATTATCAGAGAAAGTAGTTGAACTAAAATAATAATTTATCTACGAAGGTAGATGATAATCTGAATGACACAAAACCGGTAGTCTTCAATGACACAGAAGAGTGCGAACAAATTAGGAAACTGAAACAAAATCTGAATCAAATTAATACGCAACACCAAAGAGAAATCCGGGAAGTACAAGATCAGCTGACACAGGTAATACAAGAATTACGTATTTCAGAGGACACTCGCACTCCAATACGGGAAGAGGGACATAGAAATACGGAACAGCCACAAAATAATAACACAGGGCACTTCGGAAATTATGAAAGAAATTGGCAAGGTACACTGAATTTTGAGATGGAACCGCCGAAACGACGTAACAATGACCGACATGCGACTCGCCGACATGATGATTTTGACTATAAGCTGTTCATTACTACACGTAAATTCAAAACGTTTAAGAATTCTGTCAACAACATTCATCCACAAGCGTGGCTCCATCAATTCTCTCATTGTTTTCCTCCCAACTGGTCATTAGAACACAAAATAGAATTTATGTGTGGCTACTTGGAGAATGAACCAGCTGTAAGAATGCGATAACTAAGATATCTATACGCAAAGCATTTCACTTTTGTTTATTATGAGGTAAGTACATTGACTTCTGCAGAACTTAGCTTTCGGAGGACAATAACTATGACACTTCGACAGAGATTATCTTACAGCAAGACGCACATTTAGCGCTATGGGACACGTATTTGAGTGATTAATTTTGTACTTAAATCATTTATTTTTAAAGATATTTGAAGTACAATGATACAAAGGTTTTCCGTAATACATTTCATTCCATTGTTGTAATCTGTAACACCTGATAATTACATTAATCCTCAGGGGGGTACACGCCTACTTTGTGTATCATATGTTTGGCAAGCACAAGGAGCCCTAGCTAATATGGTATTTGCTTATACAACTTTACACATTGGTACCATATTCCTCTAACACATAAATTACACAGCTAACTGATCATTTAACTGAGAGATAAACTTTTTTACTACATCAGTCACACATGTTTACACAATTACACAGTTGGATAACTTCACACTTATGAAACTTTATTTTGTCTGTACTTTGGGAACTGTTCATATTTTTTCGGAACCATTGTGATATTATGAGAGCTTTGAATGATATATTTGGTATGGGATCACGATTTTTAAAGTACGTTTGAGGCAAATGACACTTTTGACATGAGCAGAGTTATTTTTTTTAATTATTGGAGGAAGCTACGACGATTTTGAGAGTTGACAGAGGTGTTATGATGTTAATATTACGATGACTATGTGTATTATGCTGTTGCAGTATGTTTATGATCAATAAGCTGATGCTATATGAGCTGTTTGATTATGCTATGTATCTGTTATGATGAAATATTGAGGAGGTGTCGACGAATAAGGTAAGGAATAACGAGTAGTGTTTAGGGCTCTGGTTTATGAAAAAGGTTGTTGGAAACCAAGAATCGTACTTTAAGAGTTATGAAATGTATGTAAATGCGTGAATGTATTACAATGCCGACGAAAATTTTTTGGACACTGTTATATCAATAGGATTTTGTTTCTACAGCTTTGTAACGTAATTCTTGACCTGTGAAATATTTTTATATGAGACTGTCACTGTATTGCAAACTGGTGTTGTAAATATTTAAGTAAGAAAGGCAAGTGACCTTGACGTAATGCGTCTTGAGCGGCCAGCTGTGCGTCGCCTGGAAAAAAGCCATTAGTGTGTGCCTTTCAGAGGCACAGGTAGAAAAAAAAAAAGGGAGGCCATTATCCTCGCTATTGACATTCCTTTGTAGAAAGCATCGTAAATACGACACCCTCAAACTTGAAAACATGATAACACTGTGGAGCTCTTAATTTATGATATTTACTGCAATGCCTAATGAAATGACGAGAAATATTTTTATGTCTATACACCTGATTATGACTACTGTCTTTCTAGTTGAGAGAAATGCCATATGGCTTGCTTTATGTATTTATTTACTCATTTTGTTTAATATCTAGTTTCTAGCTGCACTGCAGCATTGGTTAAAATAAGATTTTATAGATGTACTAATATAAATCTTTTATGCCTACAGATCCATGAAAAAATAACTGTATGATGTACTTAAAAAAAAAACGAAGGAACACAAAACCATTTCACAGGAATTGCATACAGATTTTCTTTTCAAGTACTTGGTAATTTCTTTTGTAGCATGATTTGTGGTGCACCACTTAAAATACATAGACATTAAGATGTGAATATACATTTCCCTTGTCTGCACTGTTCTCTTTAGTGTAATATTTTTTTCTGCTTGAGCTATAAGTTATTTCATTTGCTGCTGCTGTTTGCCAGGCATAGTGTTACTGAATTTGGCTTTGTGTTACTCTGCTAAGCCAGTTTTACTACTGATTTATTTTTCTTGTTGCTGCACATTGGCTCATATTAGTTGTAATGTTGCATTGCTTGGTAATTTAGATTTATTGCAGCTTGCTTTGACAATTTGTATTTTTTTTTGTCCTTGCTGTTTGTGTTAATTTGTTATGTGCTGCTGCATTGCCTCGTCCCTTGGTATATATATCTGAGCTCAGTAGATTTAAGTTAGCTTAAGAGGGGGTAGACTATATAAGAAACTAACTATGATGAATTGGAAGAAATGCATTAAGAAGCTATAAGAAAATAGTTTGGCCAAAAAAGTAGTGCACAGTGGAGGAAAAGTATTTTGAAAGAGGATATGAACAAAAAAGTAGGGTTTAGGGGAACAGGTTTAGGTAGGATTTTCTTGGAAATAAATGATGAGGTAAGATAATGGAAAATAAATATTGTGGTAAGAAATATGTGAACATATAAATACAGAAAGCATGCTTGGATTGGACTTTTTTGGTGGAAATAAATGTTGAAATAAGGCGAAAGATCTATGGAATGAAGTTTTGGGTTGGACTGCAGTACCAAATGTTACACTGAAAACGAACCCTGTCCTTTCCTTTTGTGTTATCCCACTATGTGTTTGTGTACCCTTGTGTATTTGTTTTCTTCCTGTCTCTGTGTACTGTTTCATAGAATTTTTTTTCTCTTCTAATACTAAGCTACATTCACTATGATGAGGAATACTGTTATCCTCAAATATAACTGACATTAATAATATGTTATTTACTTTGTAAAGATGTTAGACATTATTTATTCTGTTCTGTTTTAATGCTCTTGTGTGAAGTTGATGTTTCGAAAGTTATTCTGATCTTTTATGTATGTACTCATGTCATAATTCCTGTAACACTGATGTATATGTTATTTCTATTCTTTTGTAAAGCCTGTACTACAAATGTTATCTCTATCGTTATGTTCTTTAATGATGTATTTTGTACCTTTGTAATTGTATTTTTATGTTATAAAATTGTAATTGACACCAGTTCATCATATTATTAACTTGTAAGTTCCATTTCACTGCACACGTTTCTGTTGTTCATAGTAATGCACAATATGTGAGAAGTTGGGACTGTTAGTGTTTGCATGTGTGTTAATAATTCAGCATGGACTGGATAACAACATTGCTGGTTCTAAGGACATTTCAAAAAAAAATTTGTGAGTGCACAAGTGGTGGTTTATGGACTTGCTATATTGTCCGCAAGACTCTTCGATGGTGATTGTGCACCTGCACAGTCGCAACAGATGGTTGCTGGCCGTCTCTACATGGACTACAGTGGATCTGCATCTTTGATGGCCCACCAATACCATTATTTCGACAAGGACTGCAGTGGGTCTGCACCTCTGGTGGCCCACCAATACCATAATCTCTACCAGGACTACAGTGGGTCTGCTCTGTGATGACCTACCTACCAGTATTCTTCAAAACTTCGAATGACTCTGCTGTGGGTTTGCTCTGTTGTGGCCCATTACCTGTCAGCATGTCAATAGTCAGCACTGTCTTTCCATTGGAAGGACAACACTACTTCTTCAAGACTGCATGGAAATCCACTACTTCCGTGTGCATTGTCTTTTACTGCTCAGACTTTGAGAAAAGAAACGGCAGTTTTACTGTGATGAATGATCAGGACTGTCTTTATGGACTGTGAGAAAATTCTAGCTTTTGACCAACATTGTATTAATAAGTGTGTGCATTTGATATCTTTCTTACTGTAATTGTTAAAAATTTTTTAACTAATATGTATTGGCCACTGCTCAAAACAATTTGTAAAAATTTTTGTGGGGAGCATGGGGGCTATGTAAGTAGACTGTATAGGTTTTTTTTATTGGTAACGCCACATATATGTAAGTAGACTGTATAGGTTTTTTTATTGGTAACGCCACATAGCGCTCTGTATGAAAATCACTGTCTGTGCTGTGTGCAGTCTGTGGCTAGTTTGCATTGTTGTCTGCCATTGTAGTGTTGGGCAGCTGGATGTGAACAGCGCGTAGCGTAGCGCAGTTGGAGGAGAGCCGCCAGCAGTGGTGGATGTGGGGAGAGAAATGGCGGAGTTTTGAAATTTGTAAAAATGGGTGTAATGAACTGCTGTATATATTATGACTTTTGGTGACTATTAAGGTAAATACAATGTTTGTTCTCTATCAAAATCTTTCATTTGCTAACTATGCCTATTAGTAGTTAGTGCCTTCAGTAGTTTGAATCTTTTATTTAGCTGGCAGTAGTGGCGCTCGATGTATTGCAGTAGTTCGAGTAACCAAGATTTTTGTGAGGTAAGTGATTTGTGAAACGTATAGGTTAATGTTAGTCAGGGCCATTCTTTTGTAGGGATTTTTGAAAGTCAGATTGCATTGCGCTAAAAATATTGTGTGTCAGTTTAAGCACAGTCATATATAATTTTTCTAAGGGGACGTTTCAACCTTTTTTGATCCGTTCCCTCTCACAATCAATCCCAAGAGTTTGTACTGTGGAAAAACTCACTCTGTGTACATAAAATTAATATGCTCAATTTAGTTATGATTATTACCATTGTAAGTAAAGGCTGTAGGTCACCACATTGTAGCACAATAAAACAATTTTGCACAAGCCACCATTGATTATTATTATTACTCTTATTGTTATTACTATTTTCATGGTAGTGGTCAGACAGATGGCACTGGCAACCTGAAGTCTTCCAATTTCTGCCAGATCAGAAGCAAGGAGTCCAGCAATCAAAGGATTCAAAAACATAAGTACGGTGCACACATTTTAACTTGGCTGATTTCTGTTGGGGATACAGCAGACGGGTGAAGCAAGTGTCGCTCGGAAGAGGAGTGTTGCAGAGGAAGAATATTTTGTAAGAAAAGTCTACCCTCTGTGTCGATATACAGCTTTCTTTTCTGAGAAGCATTTGTGGGTTCCACTCGTGATGCACCGGAATTCACTCATCATTAAGTAAAAAATGTTTTTAGACATAAGTAATTTGTCGCACTGGCTCATTAGTTCATGGTTACTGAAACACCTCTAAAAACTAAATATCATTTACTATCCGATATTTTAAAAACAAGAGTGTTCAAAGAAAAGTCAATTTCATTTGAAAGTTTTGTTAGGTGCTAATGTTGATGAAGTTGGGGGGGGGGGTCGTTAATATGTGGTTGTACCCAGGCATACTGGTCTCATTATAGTCGGGAACCACTGCTGCGTTTCTCTACACTTAATGTGGAGTACACTAAACAGCCTAGCGAGAAGCAGTGAATACATCGGACGAAAGCAGATAACAGAGATAAATTAGGCATTTGTTATAGTTTTTTTGACGTTCTGGAGAAAACGGGAATCCACCACATAATTTTGTCTCGTATGTTGTGAAGTCATTTGAGATTTTACTGGTTCTATATTCATCACTGAAATTAGTAGTCTCTAAGCTTCGAATATACGTTCTTTTGTCCCACATATGTTTTTTTAATGAGTCATTTTGGTTCGATAACTTACTTTTACACTGGAGAATTCTGGATAACGGATATTTAGAAGAGCTAAAACATTTAAAAATATCGGAAAAAATTTCACAGTAGCTGATTATCGACAATGGAACGTCTATACTTTCTATACTGACACAATTGTAGTAACACAGGCTATTATCCACGTTATAGGCACTAGCAAAATTTATATTCTTTTCACCTCATTTTCCAGTGCCAATAATCTGTCTTGTGAATGTTAATAAACAAATATTAGTACAATCACACTGTAAATAAAAAATTGTGGCCTGTAAATTAGATGTATTACTAGAGACACATCTGACAAGATGCAGCTCAATTTTTTCGCACTAATAAATCACTACCAGAGATGGAGGAAGCAGTAATTGAAAAAAAAAAACTGGTCTTATCAAAGCTTGAACTCAAGATATGTAGATCGGTAGCCACTACGACACAAATACGGCATCACACATCATACCAGAGGCGGCTTGAGCAAAATTTGCCATTGCTCTGTTCTTTTGATTTACAATTGATGGGCGTATTTCAATAGTGCTACAAGTCCAGATTTCAAAAAAATGGTTATCCTCACGTACGTACTCACACAAGTAATTTTTAATTTATTTGCATAGTGGGACAGCTCCAGGTTCGTCTTGCTGCAAACAGAGTGCACCTCAATGCTGATGCATTAGGGAAACCAAGCAGGAATTTATTTCAGTAGTGGTACAAGTGAAACGTCCCCTTAGAACAATTATACATGACTGTGCTTAAACTGACACACAATATTTTTTAGCGCAACGCAATCTGACTTTCAATAATTCCTACAAAAGAATGGCCCTGACTAACATTAACCTATACCTTTCACAAATCACTTACCTCACAAAACTCTTCGTTACTCGAACTACTGCAATACAGCGAGCGCCACTACTGCCAGCTAAATAAAAGATTCAAACTACGGAAGGCACTAACTACTGATAGGCATAGTAATCAAATGAAAGATTTTAATAGAGAACAAACAATGTATTTACCTTAATAGTCATAATATATATAACAGTTCATGACATCCAGTCTTACAAATTTCAAAACTCCGCCATCTCTCTCCCCACATCCAACACTGCTGGCGGCTCACCTCCAACTGCGCAACGCTACGCGCTGTTCACATCCAGCTGCCGCTGCCCAACACTACAATGGCAGACAACAATGCTAACTAGCCACAGACTGCACACAGCACAGCCAGTGATTTTCATACAGAGCGCTACGCGGCATTGCCAATAAGAAAACATAAACAGCCTACTTACAATACTACTTTTCTGAGAACCAGAGCCATCCCATGGTCATCGGCGGTTTACTGAATGATACGTGCATAATCCATTCAGATAACTATTTTGGCGATTAACCTGTGATTCGTCAGGTCGATGTCTTGTTACAGCTGATACGTGACTACAGGTCACGCTGCGACGCTACCTAAACTAGTACATCCCACGCGCAGGCTGCAAAGAACATGGCGTCCACCTGATGACTGACCACTCTCCAAAGTTCGCTAGAGGGAGTCAGTGCTCTTTAGACCATGGATGATATGCACAGGCGACCACCATTGTTTACCAGAGTTCACGTGAGGAATATTGTCGCCTATTGACTTTTACAAGACTTGGATTTTGTAATATTTCTGGCTTAGTCAGCCATCATATTAGGCTCCAAGAAGCTGTTCCCAGAGACGTGGAGATGCAGGAAGTATATAGGAGACGAAATGTGGTGTGAGGTACCTGTGACAGATGTTAGATTCAGTACCATTCCCGTGAGAAAGACCGCCTGCATAATGCTACTGCTTTGTGATTGGCTACTGTGTTCGGAGCAAGGGCGCCAAAACGTTAATGTATAGTTATTATTATTAGTTAAACTACTCATTGGAATGACTTCACTTTTTAATACACTCCTAGAAATTGAAATAAGAACACCATGAATTCATTGTCCCAGGAAGGGGAAACTTTATTGACACATTCCTGGGGTCAGATACATCACATGATCACACTGACAGAACCACAGGCACATAGACACAGGCAACAGAGCATGCACAATGTCGGCACTAGTACAGTGTATATCCACCTTTCGCAGCAATGCAGGCTGCTATTCTCCCATGGAGACGATCGTAGAGATGCTGGATGTAGTCCTGTGGAACGGCTTGCCATGCCATTTCCACCTGGCGCCTCAGTTGGACCAGCGTTCGTGCTGGACGTGCAGACCGCGTGAGACGACGCTTCATCCAGTCCCAAACATGCTCAATGGGGGACAGATCCGGAGATCTTGCTGGCCAGGGTAGTTGACTTACACCTTCTAGAGCACGTTGGGTGGCACGGGATACATGCGGACGTGCATTGTCCTGTTGGAACAGCAAGTTCCCTTGCCGGTCTAGGAATGGTAGAACGATGGGTTCGATGACGGTTTGGATGTACCGTGCACTATTCAGTGTCCCCTCGACGATCACCAGTGGTGTACGGCCAGAGTAGGAGATCGCTCCCCACACCATGGTTGGCCCTGTGTGCCTCGGTCGTATGCAGTCCTGATTGTGGCGCTCACCTGCACGGCGCCAAACACGCATACGACCATCATTGGCACCAAGGCAGAAGCGACTCTCATCGCTGAAGACGACACGTCTCCATTCGTCCCTCCATTCACGCCTGTCGCGACACCACTGGAGGCGGGCTGCACGATGTTGGGGCGTGAGCGGAAGACGGCCTAACGGTGTGCGGGACCGTAGCCCAGCTTCATGGAGACGGTTGCGAATGGTCCTCGCCGATACCCCAGGAGCAACAGTGTCCCTAATTTGCTGGGAAGTGGCGGTGCGGTCCCCTACGGCACTGCGTAGGATCCTACGGTCTTGGCGTGCATCCGTGCGTCGCTGCGGTCCGGTCCCAGGTCGACGGGCACGTGCACCTTCCGCCGACCACTGGCGACAACATCGATGTACTGTGGAGACCTCACGCCCCACGTGTTGAGCAATTCGGCGGTACGTCCACCGAACGATTGACAAATACAGGGGAAAGAAATGCACTAGAAGAAGAATGGGTAGCTTTGAGAGATGAAATAGTGAAGGCAGCAGAACGCCAAGTAGTTAAAAAGACGAGGTCTAGTAGAAATCCTTGGGTAACAGAAAATATATTGAATTTAAATCATGAAAGGAGGAAATATAAAAATGCAGTAAATGTAGCAGGCGAAAAGGAACACAAACGTCTCAAAAATGAGATCGACAGGACGTGCAAAATAACTAAGGAAGGATGGCTAGACGACAAATGTAATGATGTAGAGGCATATATCATTAGGGGTAAGATAGATACTGCCTGCAGGAAAATTAAAGAGACCTTTGGAGGAAAGAGAACCACTTGTATGAATATCAAGAGCTCAGATGGAAACCCATTTTTAAGCAAAGAAAGGTAAGCAGAAAGGTGGAATGAGTATATAGAGGGTCCATACAAGGGCAGTATACTTGAGGGCAATATTATGGAAATGGAAGAGGACGTAAGTGCAGATGAAAGAATATGACAGAGCACTGAAAGATCTAAGTCTATTAGAGCTACAGATAGCCTTGGAAGAGCCATGCCTGACAATAACCTACATCTAGTGAGCAAGATGTGTTAAACAGGCGAAATACTCTCAGATTTCAAGAAGAATATAATAATTCCAATCCCAAAGAAAGCCAGTGTTGATAGACGTGAAAATTACCGAACTATCTGTTTAATAAATCACAGCTGCAAAATACGAGGTGCATTCAAGTTCTAAGGCCTCCGATTTTTTTTTCAATTAACTACTGACCCGAAATCGATGAAACTAGCGTTACTTCTCGACGTAATCGCCCTGCAGACGTACACATTTTTCACAACGCTGACGCCATGATTCCATGGCAGCGGCGATGGCTCCTTTAGGAGTCTTGTTTTGACCACTGGAAAATCGCTGAGGCAATAGTAGCACGGCTGGTGAATGTGCGGCCACGGAGAGTGTCTTTCATTGTTGGAAAAAGCCGAAAGTCACTAGGAGCCAGGTCAGGTGAGTAGGGAGCATGAGGAATCACTTCAAAGTTGTTATCACGAAGAAACTGTTGCGTAACGTTAGCTCGATGTGCGGGTGCGTTGCCTTGGTGAAACAGCACACATGCAGCCCTTCCCGGACGTTTTTGTTGCAGTGCAGGAAGGAATTTGTTCTTCAAAACATTTTCCTAGGATGCACTTGTTACCGTAGTGCCCTTTGGAACGCAATGGGTAAGGATTACGCCCTCGCTGTCCCAGAACATGGACACCATAATTTTTTCAGCACTGGCGGTTACCCGAAATTTTTTTGGTGGCGGTGAATCTGTGTGCTTCCATTGAGCGGACTGCCGCTTTGATTCTGGATTGAAAAATGGCATCCACGTCTCATCCATTGTCACAACCGCTGGCGGTAAAATTCCATCTGCCGTACGGTACTGTCATCTCTGGGACGTATTGACGTTGAACGCTGCCTCATTTTAAAACAATGCGCATGTTTCTATCTCTTTCCAGTCCAGAGAAAAAAAATCGGAGGCCTTAGAACTTGAATGCACCTCGTACTAACACGAATCCTTTGCAGACGAATAGTAAAACTGGTAGAAGCCGACCTCGGCGAAGATCAGTTTGGAGTCTGTAGAAATGTTGGAACACCTGACGCTATTCTGACCCTACGACTTATCTTACTAGCTAGGTTAAGGAAAGGTAAACCTACGTTTCTAGCATTTGTAGACTTAGAGAAAGCTTTTGACAATGTTGACTCGAATATTCCCTTTCAAATTCTGAAGATAGCAGGGGTCAAATACAGGGAGCGAAAGGCTATTTACAATTTGTACAGTAACCAGATGGCAGTTATAAGAGTCGAGGGACATGAAAGGGAAGCAGTGGTTGGGAAGGGAGTGAGACAGGGTTGTAGCCTCTCCCCGATGTTATTCAATCTGTACAGGGTGAAAAGTTTTTAAACCGACAAACTCTGGGAGGTTGTAGGGGAAATCAAAACAAATATTTTTCCTTAATGTCATTTTTTCCTATGAGGATTATATAAACCGGTGAAGGCCGTATTACGCTCTTCAGTTGTTAGAGGCCGTATTACGATCTTCCGCTGTTAGATGACGTATTACGCTCTTCAGTTGTAGGCAACTGCTGTCCACCAGTGTAGTAGTGCATTGTCTCTGTTTACTAATGGAGCGATACACCTGGAGTGAGTACACTGATATGGTTGGTGCGCTACGTAGTACGGACGAGCTGCACAGCGGGTTTTTCAACAACAATATCCTAATCGCCGTATCCCGCATCATACGACCTTTGCTGCTGTGTACCAACGTCTGCGCGAGACCGGGTCATTTAGCAGATTACCTGGACAGGGACGTCGTCGCACGGTGAGAACGTTGCAATTTGAGGAAGCTGTGTTGCAGCATGTGGAATGGGATCCATCAATCAGCACTCGTGCAATTACACGTAACATGGGGTCGAATCAGACGAATGTAAGAACAGTCCTTGGAAAGCAATTGTTACGTCCACTTCACTTACAGCGTGTCCACAACCTGGAACCAGTTGATTATCCACCCAGAGCACAGTTTTCGCAGTGGTACCTGGAACAGTGTCAAATGCATCCTACATTTCCATCCTATGTGTTGTTTACCGATGAAGCAACGTTCGGGCGTGCTGGAGTCTTCAACATGCACAATTAGCATGTTTGGAGTGAGGATAACCCACATGCCACAGTTACTAGCGCTCATCGAGTGCGGTTCTTCGTTAATGTGTGGGTCGGTGTTGTTGGGGACTGTTTAATTGGGCTGTATCTGCTACCTAGGCCATTAAATGGCAGGCACTATTACAATTTTCTCGACAGAGCATTGCCAGAATTGCTGTAAGACGTCCCGCTCCCTACAAGACAACGCATGTGGTTCCAACATGACGGGGCGCCGGCACATTTCAGTCGTCGTGTGCGTCGATTCCTGGACTGATGGTTCCCAGAAATATGGTTTGGCAGAGGTGGTCTTGTACCATGGCCTGCTCGATCCCCAGATATGTACCCTCTGGACTTTTTTGTGTGGGGCGAGATGCGCAGACTTGTTTACACAACTCCTGTTGCATCAGAAGAGAATCTGGTTGCCCAGATAGTAGCAGCAGCAGGAACAATTCAGGATACTCCTGGGTTTTTTGCCCGTGGCAGACAGAACATGATCCGACGGTGTAACCTTTGTTTGCGTGTCAGTGGAGGCATTTTTGAAAATCAACAGTAACTGAAATTGGATTGTGTTAATGTGTTATCACTTGGTCATAAAAAAAAGGAAAAGTGTTTGTTGGTTTAATTAATTTTCTGCCAGAGAAATCTTCCTCTACTGGTTTAAATACTCCTCATAGGAAAAAATGATATTAGGGAAAATATTTGTTTTGATGTCGCCTACAAACTCCCAGAGTTTGTCGGGTTAAATACTTTTCAGCCTGTATATTGAGCAAGCAGTAAAGGAAACAAAAGAAAAATTCGGAATTGGTATCAAAATCCATGGAGAAGAAATAAAAACTTTGAGGTTCGCCAATGACATTGTAATTCTGTCAGAGACAGCAAAGGACCTGGAAGAGCAGTTGAACAGAATTAACAGTGTCTTGAAAGGAGGATATAAGATGAACATCAACAAAAGAAAAACGAGGATAATGGAATGTAGTCGAATTAAATTGGATGATGCTGAGGGAATTATATTAGGACATGAGACACTTAAAGTATTACTGAGTTTTGTTATTTGAGGAGCAAATTAACTGGTGATGGTCGAAGTAGAGAGGATATAAAATGTAGACTGGCAATGGCAGAGAAAGTGTTTCTGAAGAATAGAAGTTTGTGAAGAGCGAGTATAGATTTGTCAGAAATTCGTTTCTGAAAGTATCTGTATGGAGTGTAGTCATGTATGGAAGTGAAACATGTACGATAAATAATTTAGACAAGAAGAGAATAGAAGTTTTCGAAATATGGTGCCACAGAAGAATGTTGAAGATTAGATGGGTAGATCACGCAACTAATGAGGAGGTACTGAATAAAATTGGGGAGAAGAGAAATTTGTGGTGCAACTTGACTAAAAGAAGGGATCGGTTGGTAGGACATGTTCTGAGGCATCAAGGGATCAGCAATTGAGTATTGGATGGCAGCGCGGAGGGTAATAATCGTAGAGGGAGACCAAGGGATGAATACACTAAGCAGATCCAGAAGGATGTGGGGTGCAGTAGTTACTTGGACATGAAGAAGCTTGCACAGGATAGAGTAGCATGGAGAGCTGCTTTAAACCAGTCTCTGGACTGAAGACCACATCAACAACAACATTTAATGTGGAATAAATCAGAGTGTATCTTTATCTTGACGCTGTGTGTTAACCTTTTCTTTCTCCATTCCGGGGAAAATGGGAAGAGATCAGGAAAAAAAAAGTTTCATTAGTTTAATTTTAGACGCATTGAACCAATATCAGTTTGCTCTTTGTATATTCATTGTTGAAGTAAGAAGTCTCTAAGCTTTATTTGGTTTTTTTTTCTTTCCAGGGTTTAGAAGAGGTGATTGTGCGTCTAGGAAAACCCAGAACACACGCTTCAATAATCATGTTTAGCAACGGCGGTCAAAACAGTTTCACGGCAGCTGATTCTCGAAAACAAAACTTCTGTTATTTCGGAAACTCGCATTTGCATGCGATTCGTAGGTAAACATGGAAAGATTATGATCAAGGATTTGCTAATTGTCGACTGAATTCGATAAATGCAATGCAAATAAATGTATAAAATAATAAATTAGTAACACCGAGAATGAAACTACGATTTATAACCTCGAATGCTACTTAATGAGCTGCACGCGGCATTACGACCTACACACGAAATGTTTTGTTGATAATAGTGCCCGAAAATTTTTGATTCGATTTTTCCATTCTAAGACAAGAAATCTGTAGGCGTAGTACGCCATAGACTGAAACATTTTCCAAATGCCTTCGAAATAATCATCCAATTTCAGACAGCAACTGCAAACATAGGAATCGAGAAAGACTCGTCACAAAAAAAAATGGCGTCGCAGCTTATTAGCCAATCACGTGCGATTTCACCAAAGCTCTCTCTCTCTCTCTCTCTCTCTCTGTATATAGGCTCTCGAAGTTCGAAGTTCTCCGTCCTTGCGCGCCATCTGTGCGCGAATCCACGAACCGCGTGCGCCGCACCCGAGGCCAACCGCCGCGGTTGCGTCAGCTGTCGCCGCGCTGTGACGTCACATACCGTCCCGTCCTAGAGAATAGACTGGCGTTTGCCCGCGACCTGGCCCCGACTGTGCCCCTGGCCTGTTTCAGGGCCCCTTTCCCCTCCATATCAGCCAGCTGGTCTCCCACAGCCCTTGCAGCCAACATCGAACGCGCCCATGGTTTGCCTGCTTACAATAAAGTCTCTCCGCCGAAGCTCTCTTGCGTGGCTTAGCACTTATCTGACATACTATCAGTAGGCGCCGAAAATACCTCTTTACAATTGCCAACATACACATTAGATGGGCACAGCTTTGTCTCTGACTTTATGGCCCCGAGAACAAGATCAAATAGTTCCTTAGCGCCGCAGTCCACAGTGTTTGGAAGGTGAGCTTTATTAGACAATTGCATCAGCTGGTACTCCCATTCCACCTATTCCTAATAGGAATCCTCTTTGACCCTCTGTGATTTAGCTGGGACTGAACCCAAAAGAACTTGCACTGTGAATCATTGACCCATTTACTACCACCCTCTCAACGGAAGGAAAAAAAAAGAAGTGTGCTATTATCCCCCATGTCCACATTGCAACTGAAATTGCTAATTTCCATCCATCCACTCTAACAGTGGTTCAGTTAAACTAATGTCTTGAGTTACTGCATCCAGTCGCGATGTATTGCTCCTCTTATTGAAGTATGCGTGTCAACAGGTTGTTCCTGAAGGATTCCTTACTCAAATGACGAGTCCACGTTCGAATTCAACGAGCTCTCCAGGTCGAGCCGGCCGCGGTGGTCTAGCGGTTCTGGCGCTGCAGTCCGGAACCGCGGGACTGCTACGGTCGCAGGTTCGAATCCTGCCTCGGGCATGGGTGTGTGTGATGTCCTTAGGTTAGTTAGGTTTAAGTAGTTCTAAGTTCTAGGGGACTTATGACCTAAGATGTTGAGTCCCATAGTGCTCAGAGCCATTTGAACCATTTGAATCTCCAGGTTGACCCATTCATCTGTCACTTCTTCTCTACTGACAACACAATACGTCACGCCTCCATTTATACTAGCGGACCCACCTCTCCTGACATCTAGTGGTAATTCCGCATTACATAGGGGTGTCCGGGTACTTTCGATCAAATAGCGTAAAGGATGCATTATTGTTTGAGAATTTATCAGTATAGCAGGTGTTGGAGGTAAAGAGGATTCTTTTTTTAACAAAAGGCGGTAAGGAGTTTAGAGCGAGTACGAGCTAGTGTGTTAGGACCAGTGATAGCGATGACGACGGCCACTAGGAAGAAGAAAATGTTGTCAATGCCTTTCAGTTTATAAAGTACGTAAAAAAAACAAATTTCGATAATCAAAATACACGTAAAGTATTTATTTTTATTATTTGCTCCTTTTGCTCATAATTTGAGCAAGCAGCAGTTTGCGTAGGTCTGTAATAGGAAGTTTGGTGGAACTTATGATAATTCCCATCGATAAGGCAGTACGTAAATTTTGATTCGACGAAACTTATTAGAAACAAGAAATTCCTCAGAGTCTTCAAAGTTGGGTGTGCGACAGGGTCAGGTGGATTAGATTTTCGAATATACATAGTCGTCTCACAGTCGAGTAAATACTGTAGGTCAAAGTTTCATAGATATTGTGTCAGTTATTTGAAATGAAACACTGAATACATCATTAGAACATTTGCTATGGATACGAATCATACAGCATCTGAATATATTTCTAAGATTCTGTCAGAAGTTTGAGAAACAGTTTTACGTCCTCAGTGACAAGACGAGATCAATGTGAGTAATAATTTAAGACAAACAAATAAACCTGCAGTATTATTTGCTTTGACGTTGTTATAAGCATTTGTAACAAAAGTAAACATCAGTTCGTGATAATATGTAGAACATTAAAAATATGTACATAAATACCTGCGTTTCGAGTGGATTGAAAGTCTACATCAAGAATTGAACTTTCAGCTGAAATAGGGCGAGGAGTAATTTTTTCGTTATTATCTTGCAGTGTACACACTGTTGTTTCTGACGAAAGTGCTGTGTACGATGATGCGCAAAAATTGGCGAGAGCAATGATTAGCGTCGAAATTATACGATTTCAATCAATGACTGTTCCAAAAATATGAAAAGGTTTCTCAGAGGCCGCTACCATTCACAAATTTTTGTTGATTTGCTGAAATTATTTAATAAAGCAACATGCTGCGAGGGACAAACTCTTTCAGGCTGCAATTGTAACCCAAAAAACTCCTTCACTTGTGTGGCCATGTTGTCCGTTGTTGCTTTTACAATTCTTGAGGTTATTTTTGTTCTGTCGTTGCAACTACAAAAATGCGTTTCTATTCACCAGACGCGTTTCGTTTCATTGAGCTAAATCATAATCATTCGTCTGTAATTAAGTTATGTACATTTTGATTTGCTTTAAGATCGAAAAACAGTTCGTCAACAAGATGTCGATTTGTACTTACGGTGATTTCCGCATGATTTCTCGTTCAAAATGTAAATAACTTAATTGCAGACCACTGATGATGCTTCAACTCAATAAATCGAAACGTGTCGGGTTTTGTAGTTGCAACGACAAAACTGGAATACCCCCAAGAATAAAAAAAAATCACTTAACGAAAGTGTCTTTTATATCTGTTTGTAACCAATTATCTGTAAAGAGTGTATAAGACTAATGGGAAAGTAAGGAAACAAAGCTTTTGTAGAACCTTTCCTCTATATGGAATTATAGATGCACAATAATTTATTTATTTATTTATTTATGCATTTATTTTACCTGGCAAGATTAGGGCCTTCAGGCCCTCACTTACACCTAACCAGGCATACTCAGATTGAACGAATTTCAGTTTCTACAGAACATTAAGGACATATAACGTGTTATACAGTATTAATGTTAAAGAAAAAAATAGAGATTATAACAGAAGTACAATGATAATTGTAACAATCAAAAAATAATTATAACAATCAAGAATAATAATAATAACAATAATAATAATAGTAATGACTATGTATATGAAAGGAAACATTTTTTTCTTTTATGAATGTCAGTCCTATTGCTAGTTGGGAATTTTCTCGTTATGTTCTTGCAGCTTGTGAGTTACTCTCATCGAGCAGAGACATAAGACGATAGAATGGGGGTGAAAGAGATATAGAAGAGGTAGAAAGGTTAGAGGAAGAGAAATAGAATGGTAAAATTCGAAGCTATGATGGAGAGGAGAAAGAAAGAGATGAGAGGGGCACAACAATGGTGGCTATACCGTCCCTAATATTTAAGTTTTGAGTTCCCTCTTGAATGTTGAGTGATTCTGGATAAGACGCAGATCACAGGGGAGCGCGTTCCACAGTCGTATGGCTGAGATGGAGAATGACACGGAGAAAGATTTTGCGTTATGCAAAGCTACAGCCAAGATGCTAGAGGTATCCGATCTGGTATTGCGGTTGTGGAATGATGATAGGTGTTTAATGTGAGAAGATAAGTATTGGGGGCACCAGTGGCTAAGAAATCGATGAAGTAAGCACATCGTGTGGAGATCGCGTGCCTTATGTGGGCGTATCCAACCTAGCTGGGAGTATGAAGGACTAATATGATCATACAATCGTATATTGCAGACGTATCTAACGCAAGCATTCATCACGAGCTCGAGGCATCTCGAATTTTCACTATTTGTGCCGTGTTGAACTACATCACAGTAGTAAAGATTAGGCAAGACTAGTGTTTGGACTAATTTTTGTTTAACATGGGTTGGAAATATTTTTCTAAATTTTTGAATTGCAGGTAGGGAGGAGGGTGATTTCCGGCAAGCTGTGACTGTTTGTTCTTCCCAGTTTAGGTGTTCATCCAAGATTCTTCCAAGGTCTTTTACTGTTTTTTGGTATGGTAGTTGGGTACCATTGAGGAGTATTTGAGGGATTGTTTCGCGAAAGTACCGGCTGATTAACTTTGGATGAGATATAAATATGACTTGGGATTTCTTGGGGTTTAGTGTCAGACCTAGGTTCTGTGCCCATCGAGAAACAGAACAAAGATCTGTGTTCATACTCGCTACTGCGTCAGCAACGTTCTTGGGGCTTGCACTTATGTACAGTTGGATGTCGTCATATTATATTATACGAGTGTTCCTTAAAACTCTGTACGCAGACTTCGTATTTCTGGGCCCACGTACTTGCCGAAGATCTGGCAGCGATTCCGCGGCATTTCGTTCTGTAGCTCTTTTAACACCATTTACGCTTCCATTCGTGTTTTATCTGTAGATGAAAAAACTTTGTCTGTTTTGTTGCTTTTACGTTTGTATCGACGCTTTGGAATTCTGATCGGTAGGTGCCTCTGCTTCAGAATCACTTAGAATGAGTTCAGAAGCAGACTGACTTGTGAAATATGACTGAGATATCTTATCTTGTCGTTGTCTGCTAGCAAAGAAATTATTTCCTTCATTAGGAAGCGATACCAGTGAGTTATATGCTTGTCTTTTTCTGAAGTTTTTCAGGATTGTCGTCAAATAATGGGCGGTCAGAATAGTTAGCATTATCAAAATATTAGTTTCCTCCTTTAGACTAATCAGATTTTTCTAAACATCTCTTCTTCTAATAATCTTTTCTTCTTCTAGTACTCTTCACGAGGATTTAAAGTAATTTACTCTTGTACAAAAAGGTGTGCATTATTCAGGAACACACATTTTCAATAACTTGCCAGCAGCCATAAAAAGCTTCACAACTAACGAAACTCAGTTTAAGAGAAGCCTAAAGGACTTATTGGTGGCCAACTCCTTCTACTTCATTGATGAATTTGTCAGTAGAACCAACTGATTTTGTATATAATATAAAGTACAATCTAATTTCTGCACCATTTCAGTGCAGTAATGTAAATATGTATTTTAATAGTCCTGTTATATGTTAATTTATTTATAAATAAAAAACTAAAAATTTTAAATTCAGTGCATTAATGCGATCTTAGTAAATGAGTGTTGTAAAATCATCCTTTCATATAGCGTACATCAAAAAAAGCTTATTTGTTTAAGTGTAAATATTTGTCAAGTATTATTGTTTATTGGACATTTTCTACATTCTGGAGTACCTCCTCACTACGGATCAATTGGACTGAAAGTAAATCTAATCTAATCTTTGAATTTTGATTCGTTTGCACCATCAATCTCACATTTACGTAATGCAGCTGCAACATGCGTGATGATAGACTGTTTCTTAACTGTTGTTGGATTGTTAAAAACTGAATACATCGGTACTTCTTGCCCATTTTCAAAAATGTTGAAATGTGTGTGAAATCTTATGGGACTTAACTGCTAAAGTCATCATCAGTCCCTAAGCTTACACACTACTTAACCTAAATTATCCTAAGGACAAACACACATACCCATGCCCGAGGGAGGACTCGAACCTCCGCCAGGACCAGCCGCACAGTCCATGACTGCAGCGCCTCAGACTGCTCGGCTAATCCCGCGCGGCTCTTGCCCATTTTCCCCGGGAATATACTGCTTCGTTGTCGAAACAAGCAGCAACATACAACAACCTTCAGAAACACAGAAAAAAACTCACGGAAACTTGCTGTACCAACACAAAAGTTGCCGAAGGTTCTTTTGCTGGATCTGTGGCTTTATGCTCGATGTTAAGAGTCAGGGCCTAGTCATCTGCCCAATGCTAATGGAAAGTGGACCAGAGTAGCGTAGCTGAAAAGAGGTATAGGGTCAACGAGTAGAATTCTTTGGATTGCTGAATTAGAAATGAAAATGTCTTTGAAGAAACATTGACAAAACAAGTCTACTCTAGAACGGAAGTGAGCTTTGTGTGTGTTGTTTCGTGCTTTGTCACGTTGTTTGGCACAACGGAACGCGTTGGCAAGCGATTCGCTTTAGCAAAACATTGAGACACGCGCCGCAGTCGCTCCAGATACATTCAGCTCTGCCCGCTACGCTCGCATCGTCCGCGTGCATCCTTGGCTAGGTTTGTGGCGCAACGCCGAGTTTCTCACGCTGAAGGGGGGAGAGGGGGCGTGAGGTGAGCGAAACACTGCACCGCTCCGTTGAGCCAGTGACCTCACCGCGGCCACAGCTTTTGCCCGGCGGCGACCTGGTTATGCGCTCGACTCAGTCCTCCGGGCCTTTCTTGCTCATATGCCAGATAGCACATAGAGATACAGCGCGGTGACTGCTAATAAAGCGGCGCCGTTTCGTCACCTTTATCGCCCGCGGCGAGCAGATAAGTTAAATGTCAGACTGCCGCAGTTGGCAGCACAGCGCAGCGCCGGCTGGCGACGCGCAGTCTGCCCGCGCCGCAGTGTTGCCAACCCTCCGCCGGACGCGGACCACTGCCCCCACCCGCTGCGCACAACCTCTGTAGCTTAAAGGGAACAGCTTCAAGTAGGGGCTTTTAAATACGGTTTCGTCACGCCATGACCCTACTCGAACACAGAACGTCTACAGTGACATCTTTTGAATGTTACGCTATTGAGTTTTAACGAAGCCGCGGGCCTTTTCACTCGGAAGGTAGCGCGTATAGAGAACGTGCGAAGGCAGCATTTGTGACTGCGAGCGCCTCTAGCAGCACGAGCGGAAAACATAAATGAAAAGACCGAGAGGCCAGTTTTATTCCAGTGAATGTCTTGGGTATTGCTTGCGGTACTACAAGCCTAATTTAATGTTGGCTTCCAGAATGTAAAACGGGACTCGTATTTTTAAATGAATTTCGTCTTGTGCTCTATACCATAGATTTTTTAGGGTAAAATTCCACTCCTTAGTTTTTTCGTACAAGTGGTACAAAATAATTTTGAAACAAATCGACATTGTTGTCCTGTGACAGTTAAAAAACACCACAACAGCAGCAAAACTGATTTCTCATTTCATTTTCACTAAAAAGAGAAGAAGCATATTCTCTTCGCTTAACCGTTGCAATAACAAGGCATTTTCCATAATGTCCGTTACCAATGATGGAGGGAATTGGTCAACTGTTGTTGAATTACATTAACAACATACGTTTTAAAAAGGTAGTGATGCGTAAGTAGGGTCCAAAACTTCTCCTTTCAGCACACTCTAAGCAATATCAATACACTTTGTGAGTACCACAAAAGAAATTTTAGAAAGTCAAATTCAACTCAGTGTTGTTGACTTTTACTCTTAACATACTTTCTAAACGTATATTGATGCGTAAGCAAGGCCCTGTACCTCCAAATAATGAATACGTCACATAGTCCAGCAGATACACAGCCCGCCATAACACCAAGTGATTATGGAGAATGGAAAGCAAATATATTATAAAAATGCATTTTTTGTTTCCTAAATGTTTATTAAGCTGAAACAGTACACGTGTAAATACAACTATAAATTTTAGGTTCCTTAGAACAGCCACCCTTTCCTTTAATCACGGCATTGCGTACTCTCGGCTTGCGATGGGTCAATTTTGCCACGGTTTCATTCGGCGTTACTCACCATTCTTGCTGCAAGGCCTCTCACGATATCCCGTTTTCGGGTCCACCTGTCCAACTCATCCTGCAGTAGCTCGACTGGGCTGGGTAGGCCATTCCATGTCTCTCGAAATTTTCTGTACCTCTAGAGATTTCACATAGTTCTGACACAAGCGCGTTGCATGTTTTGGGTCGTTGTCTTGCTGCAAGACAAATTGTTTCCCAACGAGAAGTAAACCAGATGTCCCGGCATGTCGCTGAAAATTGGAATGATAATCGTTTTGGTTAATTTCCATCTACTTTCATCCAATCTCCGACTTTATTCTCTCCAAATGATATCTGTACGATCACAGGATCCCCTCCACGCTTCACCGTTGGGATTACGCACTGACGCTACGATGTATTACAGTAGCTCTCGCCTTCTTCTTCCACTTTCATGATTAACTTACTGAGTTTATGAGGATTTCGGACTCTTTGCACTTAGGCATTTTTGACATACTGAAAAAAAGTAGTATAACATTGGGTTTGATCTCAGTACCAAGCAGGATAGCAGAACCAGTACCACGTGTATCGGTATGAAATGAGCGTTAAGATACAAATGTGTCGATAGGGAACATTTGTTGTGAACGATCTTTAATTTTTTTTGTTTGGTTGGTATGACATCTGTCAAAGATATTTAGTATACATCAAGTCATGGAACAAACAACATCATCTGTTTTCATCGTGTTAACAATGTCGAATTTTGTACCAGAAACTGATGATTCGCGCAAAGCATTAATTTTTAGTTTTCATTTGAAAAAAAGTGTTGCAGAGTCACATCGAATGCTTGTCGAGGCATATGGTGATCATGCTATATCAGAAGCAACATGCAAAAGATAGTTTCAACGGTTCAGAAATAATGATTTTGATGTAAGAAATGAAGAACGTGGAAGACCACCAAAAAAGGTCGAAGACGCCGAATTGCAAGCAATATTGGATGAAGATGATACTTTGAGTCAGAAGCAAATGGCAGCAATGTTAAATGTTGCACAACAAACAATTTCTGACCGTTTGAAAGCTATGGCAAAGATCCAAAAGTGTGGAAAATGGGTGCCACATGAACTGAATGAAAGACAGGTGGAAAACCGAAAAACCATTTGTCAAATTTTGCTTCAAAGACATGAAATAAAATCAATTTTGCATCGAATTGTTACTGGCGATGAAAAATGGATTTATTTTAAGAATCCTAAACGGGAAAATGGAAGAGCAGTTGAACGGAATGGACAGTGTCTTGAAAGGAGGATATAAGACGAACATCAACAAAAGCAAAACGAGGATAATGGAATGTAGTCGAATTAAGTCGGGTGATGCTGAGGGAATTAGATTAGGAAATGAGACGCTTAAAGTAGTAAAGGAGTTTTGCTGTTTGGGGAGCAAAATAACTGATGATGGTCGAAGTAGAGAGGATATAAAATGTAGACTGGCAATGGCAAGGAAAGCGTTTCTGAAGAAGAGAAATTTGTTATCATCGAGTATATATTTAAGTGTCAGGAAGTCGTTTCTGAAAATATTTGTATGCAGTGTAGCCTTGTATGGAAGTGAAACATGGACGATAAACAGTTTGGAAAAGGAGAGAATAGAAGCTTTCGAAATGTGATGCTACAGAAGAATGCTGAAGATTAGATGGGTAGATCACATAATTAATGAAGAGGTACTGAATAGAATTGGGGAGGAGTTTGTGGCACAACTTGACTAGAAGAGGGGATCGGTTGGTAGGACATGTTCTGAGTCATCGAGGGATCACCAATTTAGTACTGGAGGGCAGCATGGAGGGTAAAAATCGTTAAGGGAAACCAAGAGATGAATACACTAAGCAGATTCAGAAGGATGTTGGTTGCAGTAGGTACTGGAAGATGAAGAAGCTTGCACAGGATAGAGTAGCATGGAGAGCTGCATCAAACCAGTCTCAGGACTGAATACCACAACAACAAAAAACGGGAAAAAATCATGGGTTAATCAGGGACAACCATCAACATCGACTGCAGGACAACCATCAACATCGACTGCAAAACCAGATCGATTCGGCAAGAAGACAACGCTCTGTGTTTGGTGGGATCAGAAAGGTGTGGTGTATCATGAGCTTCTAAAACCCGGTGAAACTGTGAATACTAATCGCTACAGCCAACAAATGATGAATTTGAACTATGCATTGATCGAAAAAAGACCAGAATGGGCCAGAAGACATGGCAAAGTAATTTTTTTACACGACAGTGCACCTGAACATAGAGCAAAACTGGTTCAGGATACAATCAAAACACTTGGCTGGGAGCTGCTACCCCACCCGCCGTATTCACCAGACTTGGCCCCTTCCGACTACCATTTGTTTTCATCAATGGGACATGCATTCGCTGAGGAACACTTTGATTCCTACGAAGAAGTCGAAAATTGGGTGTCTAATAGGTTTGCTTCAAAAGACGAACATTTCTATTGGCGTGGTGTCCACAAATTGCCAGAAATTGGTCAAATTGTATAGAAAGCATGGTCAGTACTTTGAATAAAATGTTTTTAGTTTTCAATTTAAAATTGGTGTTTCATTTTCACAAAAAAAACGCTCATTTCATACCGGTACACCTGGTACTGAGCCACAGTACCACAAAAAACTGCAGTGCACTAATACACTTATTTACCATTCGACGAGCTTATTGTTAAGTGCTATGTAAATAACAAGTATTAACATGACAGAATCTCATTTTCAAGTAAGGAAAAGGTAACAACAGCACCTAAAATTGCGATGAATGTAACAGTTAAACGAATGTTCGGCTGGTGCTTTAATTCGTCTGCTAGAATGGCACAGACAGGTATCAGCGCCTTAGAGAAAGCCGGAGCAGACTACAGCATAAATAAGATACTGCAGAGCCTGTGTAGTTAAGAAGTGCGATGCAAAGTTCCTTTGGACATGAATGTGCGTCCGAAGGGAGAGGCACTGCGGCGTCTCAGCCCTTAACAAATGTATGAAATGTATTCGCAGTTGCGAATACGGACAACTATCAGTTGTACAATGGGACGACGACACAGAAAATTTGCGCCGGACCAGGACGACATATGGAAGTTTGGAACTGGCCATTAAGCTGCACGGGTAACCTAAGGCGACCACTCTCGATAAGCAGGAAATCCTGTTTCTAGTAACGGTCCGGCGCAAATTTTCAGTGTCGTCATTCCATTATACAACTGATAGTTGTCCGTATTCACAACTGCGAATACTTTTCACGTACGGTAAATAGCGACACGTCAGTGAAGCAGTAGCAGTACTCAGGCAGCAGTAGCCGGGTGCGACACAAACAGGGAAGTAATCGATTTTGTCACTTTTACGGGATCCTAACCAGGAGCGGAATTTATAATGTCATCTGTGTGCTTTAATAGTTTAGTTTCTTGTGTTTCTGCGTGTTTATTTAATATCTAACAGCCACAGTTCTCGCGTTTTCGTTTGTGCCGGAAAGTAAATCGATTTTATCACATATTACAAGTTCCTAAACAGGGGTGAATTATTTAGTCTCACCTGAGTGCTTCGTTAGTTAGGTTTGTGAATCTCTGCATGTTAATCTAATTTATTAAACACAGTTCCTGCATTTTAGTCATGGTTTACAGTGGAGTTGCACAGCACGTGCCGATAGTCCATTTATCTGCATAGTTTAGTTTTCCACGTTCTTTAGTATGGACAAAAACTGCGATTGTGGTGTGCGGATGCGAGCCGAGTTGGTGACACTTCGCTCTCAGCTTCAGGCTGTGATGGCTTCGGTTACGCTGCTTGAGGCTGCAGTGGATGAGCACCACTGTTGTGGGATGGCCGTGGGGATCCAACGGACGTCCAGCACGGCCGAGTCGTCCTATCGGTCCTCACCGGTTGCCAACCCAGTTACTGCTCGCACTGAGGCTGACCCCTCACCTGTGGTCGAGTGGGAGGTAGCTCCAGGGCGAAGCATGTGGCGAAAGACTTCCCAGGCGGCCGCACATTAGGCCTTCCCAGTTTGCCTGACAAACAGGTTCCAGGCGCTGTCTGTGGCCGACACTGTCGCTGAGCCACGTGGTGTCACCTGTCCAGTTTCAGAGGAAACCTCTCAGCCTGCAAGGTCCGGACAGAGGGTGGGATTACTGATAGTTGGGAGCTCCAACGTTAGACGCGTTATGGGGCCCCTTAGGGACATGGCTACCAAGGAGGGTAAGAAAACCAATGTGCACTCCGTGTGCATACCGGGTGGAGTCATTCCACATGTGGAAAGGGTCCTCCCGGATGCCATGAGGAGCACAGGGTGTAGCCAACTGCAAGTGGCTGCTCACGTCGGTACCAATGATGTGAGTCACTTTGGATCAGAAGAGATTCTTTCTGGCTTCGAGCGGCTAACAGATGAGGGTAAAGGCTGCCAGTCTTGCTTGCAAGATGAAAGCAGAGCTTACCATTTTCAGCGTAGTCGACAGGACTGATTGCGGACCTCTGGTACAGAGCCGAGTAGAGGGTCTGAATCAGAGGCTCAGACGGTTCTGCGACCGTGTAGGCTGCAGATTCCTCGACTTGAGCCAAAGGGTGGTGGGGTTTCGGGTTCCGCTGAATAGGTGAGGTGAGCAGGAGCTACACGGGTAACAGGGGCTGTGTGGCGGGGACTGGGCGTTTTTTTTAGGTTAGAGTGTATCGGGAAAACACAAGATGGGCTTCACCCACAAAGGGTACAGGCCGAACAAAGGAAGAACGTAGATACAGGAACCATCGGTATAAAAGTTGTAAACTGTCGTAGCCGTGTTGGGAAAGTACCAGAGCTCCAAGCGCTAATAGAAAGCACTGATGCTCAAATCGTTATAGGCACTGAAAGCTGGCTAAAGCCGAAGATAAGCTCACACGCAATTTTTGCGTAGAACCTAACGGTGTTCGGAAAGGATAGGCTAATCACGGTTGGCGGCGGCGTGTTTCTTGCTGTTAGAAGAGGTTTATCTTGTCGCGAAATTGAAGTACATAATTCCTGGGAGTTAGTATGGGGAGAGGTCATTGTTGGCAACCAGAATAAAATAATAATTGTATTCTTTTACTGACCTCCCAATTCAGATGCTACAGTTGCTGAAAGGTACAAAGAAAATTTGAGTTTGATTTCAAACACGTACCCGACTCATACGATTATAGTTGATGGTGACTTTAATTTACCCTCGATATGTTGGTGAAAATACATGTTTAATTCCCAAGGTACGCATAAAACATCATCCGAAATTGTGCTAAACGCATTCTCTGAAAATTATTTCTAGCAGTTACTTCATGAATCCACGCGAATAGTAAACGGATGTGAAAACACACTTGACCTCTTAGCAACAAACAATCCTGAGTTAATAACAAGCATCAAAATGCATACAGGGATTAGTGAACACAGGGTTGTCGTAGCTAGATTGAATATTGCAACACCCAAATCCTCCCAAAATAAACGAAAAATATACCTATTCAAAAAAGCAGATAAAAATCACTTGACGCCTTCCTCAGAGACAATCTCCATTCCTTCCAAATTAATGATATAAGTGTACACCAGATGTGGCTTGAATTCAGAGAAATGGTGTCCGCCGCAATTGAGAGCTTTACGCCAAATAAATTAACAAACGTCGGAGTTGACCCTCCATGGTACACAAAACGGTTCAGAACACTGTTGCAGAAACAACGAAACAAACATGCCAAATCCCCAAGGTTGGAGATCTTTTACAGAAGCTCGAAATTTGGCGCGGACTTCAATGCGAGATGCTTATAACAGTTTCCACAAAGAAACTTTGTCTCGAAACTTGGCAGAAAGTCCAAAGAGATTCTGGTCGTATGTGAAGTATCTTAGCGGCAAGAAACAATCAATGCCTTCTTTGCGCTATAGCAATGGAGATACTATCGAAGACAGTGCCGCCAAAGCAGAGTTAGTAAACACAGCCTTACGAAATACCTTCACAATAGAATACGAAGTGAATATTCCAGAATTCGAATCAACAACATCTGCCAACATGAGTAACGTAGGAGTAAATATTCTCGGAGTAGTGAAGCAACTTAAATCACTTAATAAAAGCAAGTCTTCTGGTCCAGACTGTATACCAATTAGGTTCCTTTCAGAGTATGCTGATGCATTTGCTCCATACTTGACAATCATATACAAGACGAAAGATCCGTACCCAAAAATTGGAAAGTTGCACAGGTCACACCAATATTCAAGAAAGGTAGTAGGAGTAATCCACTTAATTACAGGCCCATATCATTAACGTCGATATGCAGCAGGATTCTGGAACATATATTGTGTTCGAACATTATGAATTACTTCGAAGAAAACGGTCTATTGACACAAAGTCAATACGGGTTTAGGAAACATCGTTCTTGTGAAACACAACTAGCTCTTTATTCGCATGAAGTGTTGAGTGCTATTGACAAGGGATTTCAAATCGATTCCCTATTTCTGGATTTCCAGAAGGCTTTTAACACTGTATTTCACAAGGGGCTTATAGTGAAATTGCGTGCTTATGGAATATCGTCTTAGGTATGTGACTGGATTTGTGACTTCCTGTCAGAGAGGTCACAGTTCGTAGTAACTGACGGAAAGTCATCGAGTAAAATAGAAGTGATTTCTGGCGTTCCCAGAGGTATTGTTATAGGCCCTTTGCTGTTCCTTATCTATATTAAGGATTTGGGAGACAATCTGACCAGCCGTCTTTGGTTGTTTGCAGATGACGCTGTCGTTTATCGACTACTAAAGTCATCAGAAGATCAAAACAAATTGCAAAACGATTTAGAAAAGATATCTGAATGGTGCGAAAATTGGCAGTTGACCCTAAATAACGAAAAGTGTGAGGTCATCCACATGAGTGCCAAAAGGAATCCGTTAAATTTCGGTTATACGATAAATCGGTCAAATGTAAAGGCCGTAAATTCAACTAAATACCTAGGAATTACAATTACGAACTTCTTAAATTGGAAGGAACACACAGAAAATGTTGTGGGGAAGGCTAACCACACAAAGACTGCGTTTTATTGGCAGGACACTTAGAAAATTTAACAGATCTACTAAGGAGGCTGTCTACACTACGCTTGTCCGTCCTCTTTTAGAAGACTGCTGTGCGGTGTGGGATCCTTACCAGACAGAAAGGCGGTTTTCGTTGGGACGGAATCTTCTCACGAAATTCCAATCACAAACTTTCTCCTCCGAATGCGAAAATATTTTGTTGACACCGACCTACATAGGGAGAAACGACCATCACGATAAAATAAGGGAAGTCAGAGCTCGTACGGAAAGATATAGGTGTTCGTTCTTTCCGCGCGCCATATGAGATTGGAATAATAGAGAATTGTGAAGGTGGTTCGATGAACCACTTAAATGTGATTTGCAGAGTGTCCATGTAGATGTAGATGTAGATGAAGCCTTTGTGTTGTTTGTCACGCTAACAGGCAGCAGCAACCAGTGATCGGTTTGCCGCCCGGTCGCTTGCGTCATTGCCTTATCACCCTTCAAGCGCGTTTTCACTGGCACACAAAGTCAAGCTAGCAGCTCTATTGTTTCTGTCCACTGCCCTTCGTTGATAAATAAGTATACAGTATAGCAAAAGTTTCCGTGCCTTTCTAAAGACGGAGGAAACAGTGACTGTATTCGACGTAGTGAGTTTCCGTTACGGTTTTATCTCTATTTTACTTTTTATTTTGTTTTAACTGACTAATATCTCATTTTCATTTCTTGCACCTCAAGTACATAATCTCGTACCCTTATGATGTAATTTAAATGCGTTGTCCTCCGCAATCTATAGCTAGACAGCGATATACATTTTTTGCTCTCTGGAGTTTCAATTGTCTCTCTTTCTACGGAGACATGGACATTGCCTAAGATCAATTCTGGTTCGTCGAGTCATTAATCTCACGAGGCCTCTTGCAACTAGTAAAGAAAGCTCTGTCTCACGTATTTAGCCGCCATTTTAAAGAAGTGTAGTTTAGCGTTTCATTACTGCGGCATGAAAGAAAATGCCAGCTTATTTAGAATGTTACTGAATGCATGCTGACCAAATGATAACTGCAGTTGTTGGAATAAAACACAACGTAAAGAAAATCTTTTATTCCGTTATTTATCTATTTGAGTCAATCTGCCTCGGCTTTATGTGAACAGCAGACGCTGCTAAGCAGTAGCCGAAGTCAAAAGATCAATGTTCTCACGCTGGGAGAAAAATGTTTTATTTTATTCATGATCAAGTGCAAAAATAGTATTCATTCATACACACTCCATTGTTAATTAGCTTCTCCGAGTCGTGAGATGAACTAACGCAATACCAAATTCTGTTTAATTCGGAAGCCTCGTTCCTAATTACAGCACTTAAGCGAAAATGCCTTACTTAAATCAAATAAAAACATGCTAAGCAAAAAGATTAAAACTTGTATTCAATATATATATATATATATATATATATATATATATATATATATATATAATTGTATTCAAATTATATGAGGGTCGCTCAATAAGCACTGCCCCAATTTTTTTTAAAAAGCCATTAATATACATAGACATGTCTTTGTTGGTGCTTCACATTTGATGTTTGTTTTGTGCGCCGTTGAAGTTTCGAGCCGTGCCGCCAGATGGCAGAGCCGTAGTACAGCGTCAAAATGGCGTCTACATACGACTCATGTTAAAGCAGCGAGCTGTTATTGAATTCTTGTGTGCCGGAAAAGAGATCGTGGTGAACATCCATAAACGTTTGTGTGCGGTGTATGGCGATGCTGCAGTTGATAGGAGTACACTTGGGCGATGGGTAAAGAAAATTGTAGCTTCATGGGAAGCAGAAACAGAGCTCCATGATCCGCCACACTCGAGACGTCCCGTCACAGCCACTACTCCAGACATGCTGAATCGTGCGGATGCTATTATTCGTGCCGACCGGCGCATCATGTCTGGACAATTAGCTCTACAGTTGGTTGTCGGCCAGCATTGTAAGTGCGTCTGCTATGATCGAGACTCTCGGATACTCAAAGAGGTGCTCACGATGTGTTCCACGAATGCTCACAGCGGACCTCAACATTCAAAGGAATCCCATCTGAGTTGTTGGAGCGTTTTGTGACCGACGGGTAACACACTTTGAAAATGACGAGAGTGTCATTCATGCAGTCAAAACATGGGTACGGCTACAGGAAAAGAGCTTTTACCAGCAGGGAATACTTGCTTTTCCGCAACATTGACGGCCGGCCGCGGTGGTCTAGCAGTTCTAGCCGCTCAGTCCGGAACCGCGCGGCTACTACGGTCGCAGGTTCGAATCCTGCCTCGGGCATGGATGTGTGTGATGTCCTTAGGTTAGTTAGGTTTAAGTAGTTCTAAGTTCTAGGGGACTGATGACCACAGATGTTAAGTCCCATAGTGCTCAGAGCCATTTTTCGCAACATTGACGTACGGTCATAGAACGTGATGGGACTTCGTAGAAAAATAAGACTTGAGCAAGATATGTTGATGTATATTGTCACCAAATTCTGACTATTAACAATAAATATGTTCTGAGAAAAAAATGTGGGGCGTGACTTATTGAACGACCCTTGTATAACAGAAAGTGTATATTATGTACCAAAGTGGGAGTGTTCCACACATGATCATTCAAGGAAATCAATAAAGGTTGAGGTTTCGTAAAATATGTAAACCATTTAAGAGGTATTCTGATACAGTAACGCTACTCTTCCTCATTTATCCTCAGACTGTGCTGCTCTGTTCCCACTCCAGAAATTGAAAACACATCAGGTCCATCAGCTGTGTAAAGGAAAAAAAGAAAAAAAAGAATCCTGTGCTCATTGAATGAAGGCTTTCACGGCAGCTGTTGTCATCACTTAACACTTCCGGGCTGAGACGCCGTGGTCCATACATAAGACTCTCCCCTGACGTTTCGCCTTCGACTACAGAAGGCATCCTCCGAGGACAACCGGCGAACTGCAACGAGAGTACGAGTGAGGGCCGTGTAATAAGCCATCCAGAGGGCGCCGCTGTCAATCACGTGACGCCGGCTGTGCTATGATCTCTGATATTACCAACTTTCTCAATTGAAATTAATCGATTGTCACGCTGTTGCTGCAATGTTGACATCCATATCTTATCCAGCTTAATGCCTTCATCTTTTCTATTCAAATTATTGCAGTGTTTGGTATTCTCAATGGCCTCTCTGTACATTCGCGCACAATAATGCGACGTCTTTGCTATGACGGTCGTCTCACTAAACTTTATTTCATGATCACCTTCCTGAAACACATGTTCCGCTACAGCCGATTTATCAATATGTCCAAGGCGTCAGTTCCTCAGCAACAGCGTGACAATCGATTAATTTCAATTGAGAAAGTTGGCAATATCAGAGATCATAGCACAGCCGACGTCACGTGATTGACATCGGCGCCCTCTGGATGGCTTATAATAAGGCCCTCACTCGTGCTCTCGTTGCAGTTCGCCGATTGTCCTCGGAGGATGCCTTCCGCAGTCGGAGGCGAAACGTCAGGGGAGAGTCTTATGTATGGCATCTCAGCCCAGAAGTGTTAAGTGATGAAAATCCTGTGTTGTTAGAAGACAATACGTCGAAAGCTGTATAATTCAGAAAAGTTTTCTTGACTTTAAACTGTTTTCCCACCTACTTGTCGCCTGACTAATTTGAAGCGGTCCGTCATTGCTTCCTCTCCTGTGCCGACCTCCTCATCTCAGAGTAGCACTTGTCACCAACGTCGTCGGTCATTTGTTAGACATATTCCACGATCTGTCTTCCCCCGCCGCTTTTACCCTGTGTAGTTCCCTCTAGTACCATGGAAATATATTTTCCACATGTCTGTATCTTTGCTGATTATGCGTAGAACCTCCTCATTGCTAATCTTATTAATCCACCTAATTTTCAGCAACTTCCTGCACACCTTACACCTATTTTTCTGAGAATTTCGAATATCTTGCACCATTTTACAAACTTTTTCTAGGTCTACAAGTCCTATGAGCGTGTCTTAATTTTCCTTAAGTCTTGCTTCCATAATAAAGTGCGACGTCAGATCTGCCTCTGTGATGCCTTTATCTTCCTATAGCCCAACTGAACATCATCTACCTGTTTCTCAATTTTCATTTCCATTCTTCTGTATCTTATTCTTGTCAGCAATTTTGCTGCGTGAGCTATTAGCTGACTGTGCGATAGTTTTCACACTTATCCGCCATTGCTGTGTTCAGGATTGTTTGCGATATGTTTTTCCGGTAGTCGGCTAGTGTGCCTGCAACTTGCATAGTCATTCGGTTGTCACCTCCCCCAATGATTTCAGCAATTCCAAAGGAATATTTACGAGCGCGTCCTGAAAAATATCGCCTCCGAATTTTTATGGGAAAACTGGCAACGTTTTTTAAATAACACAAACTTTATTAAGATTATACATTTTTATTCTTCACATTTCCATATTTGGAGCCCTGTGGCATTAGAAGCATCCGAACTGCAGCGTGTCACATGGCTGTGTTCAATCTAATTACGTCGGTGCGTGAGAAACAGCGTGCTGTAATCGAGTTTCGAATTCGAATAGCTTGCCCGTCCTCTGTTTCAGCATGACAATGCCTCACCACTCACGAGCGCTCCGGCATCTGCACCTGTCCGACGCCTTGGAGTCACTGTCATCAGTCATCCTACATACTGTCCCGAGTTGGCCCCATCCGATTTTATTCTGTTTCCTGAACTTAAAGAACGCCTTCCAAGACTTGGCTTTGGCAGAGGTGAACCGGTGCAAGTAGATGTGAGGTTGTGGCTGCAGCAACGAAATTTCACAGTTTACACTTAAATAATTCGGAGGTATTACTTTTCAGCGCACCCGCGTATGCCTCCCGCCTTATTAATCGCAAATCTTCTAAGGTTCTGTTAAATTCTGCCTTTAATACTGGATCATCCATGTCATCTACATCGACTCCCTGTTCTTTTTCTGTTATGTCAGCAGGGAATTCCTCCTCCTCGTTGAGCATCCACCAGCTTTCTACTCTGCGTTAAACATTGGGATTTCTCTTGCACTCTTAAAGTTGGCTGCTTAAATTTCATGAAATTTGGTTTCACTTTTCTACACTCCTGGAAATGGAAAAAAGAACACATTGACACCGGTGTGTCAGACCCACCATACTTGCTCCGGACACTGCGAGAGGGCTGTACAAGCAATGATCACACGCACGGCACAGCGGACACACCAGGAACCGCGGTGTTGGCCGTCGAATGGCGCTAGCTGCGCAGAATTTGTGCACCGCCGCCGTCAGTGTCAGCCAGTTTGCCGTGGCATACGGAGCTCCATCGCAGTCTTTAACACTGGTAGCATGCCGCGACAGCGTGGACGTGAACCGTATGTGCAGTTGACGGACTTTGAGCGAGGGCGTCTAGTGGGCATGCGGGAGGCAGGGTGGACGTACCGCCGAATTGCTCAACACGTGGGGCGTGAGGTCTCCACAGTACATCGATGTTGTCGCCAGTGGTCGGCGGAAGGTGCACGTGCCCGTCGACCTGGGACCGGACCGCAGCGACGCACGGATGCACGCCAAGACCGTAGGATCCTACGCAGTGCCGTAGGGGACCGCACCGCCACTTCCCAGCAAATTAGGGACACTGTTGCTCCTGGGGTATCGGCGAGGACCATTCGCAACCGTCTCCATGAAGCTGGGCTACGGTCCCGCACACCGTTAGGCCGTCTTCCGCTCACGCCCCAACATCGTGCAGCCCGCCTCCAGTGGTGTCGCGACAGGCGTGAATGGAGGGACGAATGGAGACGTGTCGTCTTCAGCGATGAGAGTCGCTTCTGCCTTGGTGCCAATGATGGTCGTATGCGTGTTTGGCGCCGTGCAGGTGAGCGCCACAATCAGGACTGCATACGACCGAGGCACACAGGGCCAACACCCGGCATCATGGTGTGGGGAGCGATCTCCTACACTGGCCGTACACCACTGGTGATCGTCGAGGGGTCACTGAATAGTGCACGGTACATCCAAACCGTCATCGAACCCATCGTTCTCCCATTCCTAGACCGGCAAGGGAACTTGCTGTTCCAACAGGACAATGCACGTCCGCATGTATCCCGTGCCACCCAACGTGCTCTAGAAGGTGTAAGTCAACTACCCTGGCCAGCAAGATCTCCGGATCTGTCCCCCATTGAGCATGTTTGGGACTGGATGAAGCGTCGTCTCACGCGGTCTGCACGTCCAGCACGAACTCTGGTCCAACTGAGGCGCCAGGTGGAAATGGCATGGCAAGCCGTTCCACAGGACTACATCCAGCATCTCTACGATCGTCTCCATGGGAGAATAGCAGCCTGCATTGCTGCGAAAGGTGGATATACACTGTACTAGTGCCGACATTGTGCATGCTCTGTTGCCTGTGTCTATGTGCCTGTGGTTCTGTCAGTGTGATCATGTGATGTATCTGACCCCAGGAATGTGTCAATAAAGTTTCCCCTTCCTGGGACAATGAATTCACGGTGTTCTTATTTCAATTTCCGGGAGTGTATAAACTGAGTCTGTTCTTCCGACGACCATTTCTCTTTCCATTGTTTCACGTTTTTCCTGCAACTGTTTCTACTTCCTGTTTGTTTAATTCGAAAGATACTTATACTGCTGTCTTTTCCTAAGGATTTTTGTATCCCCTTTGTTTCGTTGATCAACTGCAGTATTTCTTGTTCCCCAGCGTTTCTTCACTGTTACCTTCCTTGCATCTATACTTGCCTGTCTAACTTCTGTGGCTGTCCTTTTTAGACATGTCCGTTCCTGCTGTGTTCATTATCGGAGTATTTATAGCCGTACAGAGCTTCAAACGTATATCACTATCCTTCAGTACTTCATTACCCCACTTGCTTCCACCTTGAATCTTCCTGAAGATTCTCTTAAACTTCAGTTTATTCTTCATCTTTACTAAATTGTGATCTGAATTTATATCTGCTCTTGGGTGTACCTTACAATCCAGTATCCGAATTGGGGCTCTGTGTACGACCATGAGGTGATCCAGTTGGCATCTTCCCGTGTCGCTATGCCATTTCTAAGTATACGTACGCCTATTTTGATTGCGGAACAGTGTAAATACTTGAAACCTGGTTTGTAGGTAACCAGAGAGCGCACAGGATAAGGTTAAGGTTGTGGATGGGGCCGTAGACAGTTGCTGTGGGTTACACAATCAAACACACAACTTTATTTTTCTAAGAAACACTCATTTACACATTGGCTTAAAAGATCACAAACAAACAATACGTCTGAAAGTCCTAGTTAGAGAAAACTTGAGATGATTTCTGGGCTGAAGGCCCAAAACCACACAGCAAACATAAGAACGGCTGAAGGCCTGGCTTAGAAATCAAAAGCAATTAAAAATAAAAGGTAAACAATTAAAAAAACAATTAACGGCTGAAGGCCTACACTACACGTCTGCAGGACAACTATAATTAAGGCTCATTAATAAACTATTTTTTAAGCAAGAAAATTTCTTTTTAAACTTTACAACAGAATGGCCGAAACCTGATTAACTTATTGCACGGCTGAAGGCCACAAACAAATTTGGAACAACGGTTGAAGGCCTGAACAACAAGTCAGATAAATAATTTAGAATAAACACCTTGCTTCTTATAAAAAAAAAATCCTTTAGAGAATAAACACGGCTGAAGGCCTTTTTAAGGCTCAAATGGCTCTGAGCACTATTACTCCCCTAGAACTTAGAATTACTTAAACCTACTAACCTAAGGACATCACACACATCCATGCCTGAGGCAGGATTCGAACCTGCAACCGTAGCGGTCGCACTGTTCCAGACTGTAGCGCCTAGAACCGATCGGCCACTTAGGCCGGCCCTTATTAAGGGGTTCACGCAAATCCTGAATCACGCTGAAGGCCACACATAACACATGGAACAACTAAAGGCTTAGCCGGCCGGTGTGGCCGAGCGGTTCTAGGCGCTTCAGTCTGGAACCGCGCGATCGCTACGGTCGCAGGTTCGAATCCTGCCTCGGGCATGGATGTGTGTGATGTCCTTAGGATAGTTAGGTTTAAGTAGTTCTAAGTCGTAGGGGAGTCATGACCTCAGATGGTAAGTCCCATAGTGCTCAGAGCCATTTGAACCATTTGAACTAAAGGCTTAGGGCCTGGATTACAAACAATTTCAGATACAACAATTTCTAAGAATTAAAAACTTTTTTCTAAAACAACCAACGGTCACAATTTTAATTTAACACAGCTGAAGGCCTTTATGTCTTTTTTTAAAAAAAGCCCTGAATTAATACACAGCTTAAGTCTTCGCACAATACTTCAACTAAAAGAAAAATCACAATCTAAAGCAAACAGAACAAGTGGTACTCAGAAGTGTTCCAAGAGTCGGCCTGGGAAGGTAGCTCAAACGCAAAGTGAGATGAGACAGGGAGCCAACAGTTGAAGTTAGGTAATCGGATGGCAACTCAAACTAGGAACGGCCCAAGGACCGACCAACAATTTAACGAATTCCCTTCCGTCTGACCAACGGCATAACGATGGAGAATATCGGCCGAAGACGAGAATATGAACAGCACTACGCCTCCAGAAATTGCCGTCTAAAAACAGCCAGGGGAACAATAACCACGCTAAGCAAATATGAACCAGACAACTTAGAAGGGCCGGCCGGGGTGGCCGAGTGGTTCTAGGTGCTACAGTCTGGAACCGCGCGACCGCTACGGTCGCAGGTTCGAATCCTGCCTGGGGCATGGTTGTGTGTGATGTCCGTAGGTTAGTTAGGTTTAAGTAGTTCTAAGTTCTAGGGGACTGATGACCTATAGTGCTCAGAGCCATTTTGGACTTAAAAGGCTGTCGAACAACACGACGAGGAAAAGGCACACTGCCTACAAACTTCGCTAACGACCAGGGCAGGTAACTGGAGCGTTAACGTCCACAGGGCAGAAAATACCGCTGGTGCACTTCACTGATAAGTAACAGTCAATTAATAATTAATCACAATATAGGAAGGCGGCTGCAAGATTTCGTCGACTCCAACACATGATATGTTGCTGCTAGCCCGAACGGCCAAGGAGGGAACAACCCGCAAATGAATGAAGAGATGTCACAATACTTGAGGTTTCATAAGGTTAATTGGTCACTCAAATTCAGCGTCCAGGTTTGGTGGGCAACGAACTTTGTCGCTCTCGCAGCTAGCAGTCAAGGCCTGGGCTCGTTCCACAGAGACTTCCTCGCTGCTCCGTCCCAACGGACCGACTCAATCCAGCATGCAGACAGCATTGAAATAACTGCTCATTCAAAACACACAAGGCACACATGGACCCGCGAAAACACTTCCACAAACAACTTGAACAATACTAAAACCAGTGACAGTGGAACAATTAGAACGAATCACAAGTCGACACACACAGAGAACCCAGAAGCGGTCGGCGATGAAATACACGTCATCCGATGAGACGACCGACCGAACGACCAACCAAGGTCGTTCACACTCAAGTCATGTGTGTTGGCAGGCGAGTCATGGCTGTCCGTACTTCATTGCAGGATGCAGGACGACCAGGAGACACTGACTAGGACCCAACCATGCAGAGGGAAGACTGGCCCATTGGCCACCCGACATCTCTGCACAAGGAAGGAACTGACCCAAGTCCCGCAAGAGGATCAATGAAGGGGCCCAGAAGCGATCAGATGACCAAAAACACGTCATCCGATGAGACGACCGACCGAACGACCAACCAAGGTCGTTCACACTCAAGTCATGTGTGTTGGCAGACGAGTCATGGCTGTCCGTACTTCACTGCTGCTCCGCCCCAACTCCTTCGGATGCAGGACGACCAGGAGACACTGACTAAGACCCAACCACGCAGAGGGAAGACTGGCCCATTGGCCACCCGACATCTCTGCACAAGGAAGGAACTGACCCAAGTCCCGCAAGATAATCAATGAAGGGGCCCAGAAGCGATCGGCAGGCCAAACACACGTCGCCCGATGAGTCGACCGACCGAACGACCAACCGACGGTCGACCACACTCAAGTCTCCTTCTGTCGGACAGTAAATGTGTGTCCCTACTGGTCGAGGGATAAGTGGCTGTCCAGACCTCACTGGAGCTCCACGCCCCACTGAACTACCGGCACACCACGATCCGGAAATACTAGCTGTCGCTACAAAGATAGTACAACAGTGGTCTTATAAACAGCGCTGCTACTGCCACTCATGGGCAGGTAGGCCAGCAACTTAGTGACGCCAGTAAATCGAATAAGAAACGGGACGGCAGTACCGCAAAGGCAAGATGTCAAATAATAAACGGCACGAACACGAGCCGCGCACAGCTCATTGCTACCCCTCCTCTCTCATTCCTACTACCAGGCCCATGCTTTCCTGTAAACCAATCTTCCACTCCATCCTCTAGTACCGCGTTTGGATGACCCATGACTGTTGCATTCTCATCTCCCTTTACTTACTGAATCACACGTTCCATATCCACTTGTGCTTTTTCTATTTCTTCATTTTTTGCTTCCGATGTCGGCATGTATGCTTTAACTACTGTTGTTGGTATTGGTTTACTGTCGATTGTGACAAGAATGTTCCTATCACTGAGTTTTTCGACTCACTCTTTGCCTTATGGAGTCAGTGTAACTGTATAACTACGAGAGGCGTACAGTAAGTGATACAACATATTTTTTTCTCGGCCGATTTCGGATGAAAAAAATGCCGAATCTGCTGTGTGACGTCGTGGAACACTCCACTTCAGCCCTCATAATTTCATAAAGTTCCGATAGGTGGCAGTGCTATACATAGCCCTCAAAATGTTTTCTGTGACTGAGGTGCATTCCAAGCAGAGAGCTCTCATTGAGTTTCTTTTGGGGGAAAGCCAGGGCGTCGCGAATGTTCATAGGCGCTTGCACAATGTTAACGGAACAAAAGCACGGTGAGTCGTTGGGCTAGGAATCAGGTCATGATCTCAACATAATCATACAGGGTGTTTCAAAAATGACCGGTATATTTGAAACGGCAATAAAAACTAAACGAGCAGCGATAGAAATACACCGTTTGTTGCAATATGCTTGGGACAACAGTACATTTTCAGGCAGACAAACTTTCGAAATTACAGTAGTTACGATTTTCAACAACAGATGGCGCTGCGGTCTGGGAAACTCTATAGTACGATATTTTCCACATATCCACCATGCGTAGCAATAATATGGCGTAGTCTCTGAATGAAATTACCCGAAACCTTTGACAACGTGTCTGGCGGAATGGCTTCAGATGCAGATGAGATGTTCAATTGTTCAATTGTTTCTGGATTCTGGCGGTACACCTGGTCTTTCAAGTGTCCCCACAGAAAGAAGTCACAGGGGTTCATGTCTGGCGAATAGGGAGGCCAATCCACGCCGCCTCCTGTATGTTTCGGATAGCCTAAAGCAATCACACGATCATCGAAATATTCATTCAGGAAATTAAAGACGTCGGCCGTGCGATGTGGCCGGGCACCATCTTGCATAAACCACGAGGTGTTCGCAGTGTCATCTAAGGCAGTTTGTACCGCCACAAATTCACGAAGAATGTCCAGTTAGCGTGATGCAGTAATCGTTTCGGATCTGAAACGATGATACCTTTGGAAGAAATGGCGGCCCAGACCAGTACTTTTTGAGGATGCAGGGACGATGGGACTGCAACATGGGGCTTTTCGGTTCCCCATATGCGCCAGTTCTATTTATTGACAAAGCCGTCCAGGTAAAAATAAGCTTCGTCAGTAAACCAAATGCTGCCCACATGCATATCGCCGTCATCAATCCTGTGCACTATATCGTTAGTGACTGTCTCTCGTGCAGCAATGGTAGCGGCGCTGAGGGGTTGCCGCGTTTGAATTTTGTACGGATAGAGGTGTAAACTCTGGCGCATGAGACGATACGTGGACGTTGGCGTCATTTGGACCGCAGCTGCAACACGGCGAACGGAAACCCGAGGCCGCCGTCGGATCACCTGCTGCACTAGCTGCGCGTTGCCCTCTGTGGTTGCCGTACACGGTCGCCCTACCTTTCCAGCACGTTCATCCGTCACGTTCCCAGTCTGTTGAAATGTTTCAAACACATCCTTAATTGTATCGCTTTTCGGTCCTTTGGTTACATTAAACCTCCGTTGAAAACTTCGTCTTGTTGCGACAACACTGTGTTCTAGGCGGTGGAATTCCAACACCAGAAAAATCCTCTGTTCTAAGGAATAAACCATGTTGTCTACAGCACACTTGCACATTGTGAACAGCACACGCTTACAGCAGAAAGACGACGTACAGAATGGCGCACCCACAGACTGCGTTGTCTTCTATATCTTTCACATCACTTGCAGCGCCATCTGTTGTTGAAAATTGTAACTACTGTAATTTCGAAAGTTTGTCCGCCTGAAAATGTACTGTTGTCCCAAGCATATTGCAACAAGCGGTGTATTTCTATCGCTGCTCGTTTAGTTTTTATTGCCGTTTCAAATATACCGGTCATTTTTGAAACACCCTGTACAAACCAGTCTGATCTACTGCGTGCAAGCAGGCTGCACTCAGGTGTGACTCCTGCAGTGTTGTGATCGACGGATCACAAACAAACACCTCGCTGGTCAACTGCACGTCTCTGTTGGCAGTGGTGACACACTCGTCCACAAATTGGGATACTCAATGGTGTGCGCCCACTGGGTTCCTCGCCACGTAACAGAACATCAGGAAGGACAATCGCCGGCCGCGGTGGCCGAGCGGTTCTAGGCGCTACAGTCTGAAACCGCGCGACCGCTGCGGTCGCAGGTTCGAATCCTGCCTCGGGCATGGATGTGTATAATGTCCTAAGGTTAGTTAGGTTTAAGTAGTTCTAAGTTCTAGGGGACTGATGACCTCAGAAGTTAAGTCCCATAGTGCTCAGAGCCATTTTTGAAGAACCATCTGTGCGGAGCTGCTTGCTCGTTACGAGGCTGGTCGTGACAGTTTTTTGTGCAACATGGTCACAGGTGAAGAAACACGGGTTCATCACTTCGAGCCGGAAACAAAACAGCAGTCCGTGGAGTAGCGCCACACCATGTCTCCTCCAAACAAAACGTTCAAAACTGCGTCCTCAGCCAGTAAAGTCTTGGCGATGGTTTTCTGGGACTCTGAAGGGGTCATTCAGTTTGGTGTCCTCCCTCGTGGTGCAACGATAGACTCTGAACTATACTTTGGAGAAACGACTTCAGCATGTTCAAAAAAATGGCCCTGAGCACTATGGGACTTAACATCTATGGTCATCAGTCCCCTAGAACTTAGAACTACTTAAACCTAACTAACCTAAGGACATCACACAACACCCAGCCATCACGAGGCAGCGAAAATCCCTGATCCCGCCGGGAATCGAACCCGGGAACCCGGGCGTGGGAAGCGAGAACGCTACCGCACGACCTCAGCATGTTCGTCGCCACAAAAATGCAGACGAACTTCTCGTTCTCCATGACAACGCAAGGCCCCACAGAAGACTGTGCATCGGAGATGAGCTCATGAAACTTCATTGGACTGTTCTTGCTCATCTGCTCTGCAGTCTCGATGTCGCACCTTCCGACTTCCTTCTGTTTGCCCCAAAGAAGGACGCCCTCTGCGGGAAGCAGTACGTGGATGATGGGGAAGTCGTTGACGCAGCAAGAGTGGTACCATGTGGCCATGCAGGGCTTCCCAGTAAGGTGGCGTAAGGCACTCGCATTGAACGGAGACTGTGTTGAAAACTACTGTTTTGTAGCCAAAAGAGTGGGAAATAATATGGCGTATTGGAATCATGAATAAAACTAACCTGCTTTTAGAAAAAAAGTGTTGTATTACTTACTGAATGCCCCTCCTAGTTACTGGACAGCGCCGATTCTTCGCTTGGTGTATTTCGCGCTTCTCGATCATAACAAAGCTCGCAGTAACCACAAATGACAACTGCTTCCTCTGGTTCAGTTAGCAACTGGATGTACTTCCGCTGAAACGTGCAGACAGGTGGTTGTCCAGCTTCCACACGACACGTGAGCTTCAGTGAACGGGACTGTGCGCCACAGACGCGCAGCAGATGGCGGCTCCGTACATCCAGCCGGAAGCAAAGCCTCCTGTGTGAAAAGGGCCCTACCTGAGACAACATGCAATTCCTTCGTCTCTGGAAGCGAAAAATCAGTTTTCTACGTGTGTTCTTCCAGCACAAGCACAAACATCCTTCCTCGGCCCTTCTGTGTTCTCCTTATAAGAAAGTTGGTAAACAAATACAGCACAGTGGATTCTATCCCAATAAGGGTAACCGCTTCGAAAACTTCAATTTGTAACGAGATGTGTTGCTCCTAGGGTCCTTCGGAAGTGTAATTCAATATGTGATCCATTTGATTCAATGCACAGTTGTCTCTTTAGTTTTCATGCAACGATTGAACTTCCAAAAACTTGAGATTGGTCATTAAACAACTTTTACATGCGTACTGTGACCTCGTTGTCATCTCGAAACTGTTTCCCCGTTCACGAGAGCACAGAAATCCGATGAGAGTAGTCGGTGACATGTGTAAGTTGGCACCACAGCTAGTTAACGTTGGCCAGTCTTTTGAACTGTCTGTGTGGTGCAATATGCGGTCTTGTGTAATCATGATTAAACGGGACGTCCTTGGGCTGTACCTCAGCTCTCTTTGTTTGTGAGATACGCTGCAGCGTATCCATTGACAAAAAATATCGTTCCCTTGATAACGGCCAATCCACATCGGTCAATGTCTGCTGTGTTTGCATCAGCCACGACATATCATGGGTAGAGGCACCTGTTTGTGGTGAAAATTTTTGCCCGAGTTCGTCATTTTTTAAAAAAAGTTATTTCCGTATATTTTTCGCTAATTTTTTTCCATTTCGTCAATAAGTTTGCAAAATTTTATTTCCACTTCTCAGCAGTAAAAGGTAAAAGAAATACATTTATGGCACATTTGCAGTGAAAAAGCATAAAAATTATAAATGATATTAAAACACAAATACCAAATCATGAAAGTTTGGAAAACATTTATCCTGTCCTAGTCTATGTGCACAACACACAAGTCAGTCTGAGAAAGACAAGGATACCATGATTTCCATATTACTGGGAATCAGAGCCGTTCTTCTGTCAGACATTATATTGCGATACCTAGAAAATGATCTCTCACTATCAACATTACTGACTGGGATCCACAAAGCCTTCACTGCAGCTTCCACAAGACATCTATACTCTGCTTTCAGGGAAAGAAGAATACCAATCACATCAACATCTTTACCTTCTTTACAAGAACTAGCTACTAAATCCCTAAACAATGTGTAAGGTACAAGAAATTCTGACGTTGGAAGTTCTTGTAGAATGTGAATTTTCTTTATCAGCTGAGAGATTTCAGCACTGTCTAAATTGCCTTTTATTATGTTCCTCGGATCAAACAATTTACCTATAGAACAAATGGCAATTTTTCCTGTATCACACTCCATCAAGTGGTTCAGTTTTGGAAGACTTGCTCTGCCTACAGACTGAAAGAGTGATGTTAACTGTACTTGCATATACTCTGGCAGTTTAAGAAGTTATTCTGAGGTCGTCTCGAAAAAAGAAAATGCATCCTCTAGTAACTTAAAGCTCTTTGCAAGGTCACCAAGCTTAGACTGCAGAAGATGAATTAACGGTATCTTGGAGCCCTCTAATGCCAGCAGCAAATTGCAACATTTTGAGCAGTGCTCAACAAGAAAAATAGCTAGGCATTGAATTTTTTTTGCTTCAGCAGAAGTCAAAGCTTTAAAATAATTGACAGCTACACTCTCATCTTCAACAGTTTCAACAAATTCTACTATATCACAGAGATATTCTCCAAGGTACTCACACTTTCAAACCACGAGTTCCACCTGGTGATGACAGGAATAGCGAAAAGTTTAGCTTTTGTGGGTACACCTACATATTTATGAGTTAAGAGCTGAATGTATGCATGCTTTCTCTTTCGGGTATTAAGGGAGATGTGTGTTGTCTGCAAAACACAATGGTTCAAATCACAAAGTTCCACAGCCCACACATTGCCAACTAAATTTAATTTATGAGCCCATCATTGTGTACGTACTAACCCTTCTGAAACTAAAACCCTAACTGCATTTATACAGTTGCCCGTATAACGGGCTGAATCTGAAGTTGTAGAAACTACATTTCTGTATTGAATTTCAAGTTTTTATATCACACTCATAATTGCTTGCGCACATTCTGTAGCATTTGCATTTGCAATAACTTTCACTCCCACGACAAATAATTTCTGAACTGCACCATCGCCACAACTAAGTACTTTTATCAGAACCACGAACACACAGTGCCCTTTTCTGTCTGTAGTTTCATCACAAAGAATTGAAACACTTTCGTCTTTCACGGCTCCTTTTAATCTTTCCTCTTCTTCTTTGATGATTCGAGGTATGTAACCTTCCCGTAGTCTTCCAGCTGAGGGTAAGTCTCCAGCACCTTAAAAATGTCAATAGAACTGCTATTTGAGTACTACGTGACGAATTAAATTACCACTGTGGTGTCACCGCCAGACACCACACTTGCTAGGTGGTAGCCTTTAAATCGGCCGCGGTCTGTTAGTATACGTCGGACCCGCTTGTCGCCATCATCAGTGATTGCAGACCGAGCGCCGCCACACGGCAGGTCTAGAGAGACTTCCTAGCACTCGCCCAGTTGTATAATCGACTAGCGATGGTTCACTGACAAAATACGCTCTCAGTTGCCGAGACGATAGTTCGCATAGCCTTCAGCGACGTCATTTGCTACGACCTAGCAAGGCGCCATTACCAGTTACTATTGAGATTATGAATAATGTACCGTCAAGAGCGATGTTCACCATTTATGGATTAAAGTTAAGTATTCCACCAGCTACGTCCGTTTTTTCTAAAATCTAATTTCCTTGACCTGTTCCAGACCTCACGCCAGCCTGCGTGAGCTAAAACGCGTGCCTGTCGGCTTCCTCTAGTAAACCGGTGTTGGCTCTCCTGCCAACCCACAACAACCACATTACCCAATTATAAGACTTTTTTAAGAGGGTGCTCGAGGAAAAATTATTTTTAATACCGGTCTATTCTATTGGGTATCGAGATTACCTAATCTTTGCTGCGATTAACAGACGGTAAATTAATTATTACACAAACCTGGTATGTATTTGTTCATCCATTCTCTCAGCTTCGGATGATCAACTTTTTCCATCGGAATGTTAGCCTCAATGAAAACTCGAGTGGTCGATAAAATGAATTCGTCTTTATCATTTTTTGCTCGTTTTGCAGCTGCAGTGACTTCCGTGAGCGTAGCTTGTCTTTTTATACTGAGAGGCACCCACATGCCTTGCTCATACTGTGGCATCAAGCAGTCAGGCCTGCAAGATGAGTGGTCTGCCAAGCGAGTGGTTTCATTCTTAGTTATCGAGTAATATTAGCTCTAGTACTCACACTTAAGTTACAAGTTATCCTCCTATATGATTACTACGCAACGGAAACGCATATCTGACTCTCAGTGATTTACAGAACTCTGACTGTACACTACGCACTGGCAGTACCACATTTTCTTTTTGTCTTTTATTTGACGGCTTTTATTAACACGTGGTCATCCCACTGAATATGAATGGCGCACACATTATAAATTCGGGACATTATGACAACATACAATTTGAAGGAATAGTCTACCAATCTCTTTCTTTTCACTATCTGATTTATTCTGATAAATTCCCTAACCTAAACACACAAATTCTATAACCTACAAGAATAACATATGAGAAACTCCGCCCAGTGGGCATGGCTTTACATTAGTGGATCTCTATATTATGGTCTCGTAATTTATTTAACGCTACAGTGCACTTTCTGGATAGGATGGTGGATCTTTTATTATACCTCACACTTCGACTCTCACAATCATCATCACGAAACTTTCCTCCAGACCGAGCGGTACAGAAGGAACAAGCATAACCCACTAATCTTTTGAAACTACTTCGCTACACACCCATGGAAACCACACATACCCAAATTACATAACATACACTACACAACAATATGAAATACTACACAGAGAATGGTTACAACATTATCACTTTCAGCTTTCCCACTTCAATTAATATTGATCCCAGTTTCACACGACACTGCCCCACTTTGTAATTCTACTTTCCTACTGTGAACTCTGGAGATAAATGCACGTCTTCCTGTGCAATGCAAGCCATGTGGCGTTGCTGGATAGATGGCCGACTCACCTTACTTCTCTCTCAGAGTTTGAATCTAGCGTCACACGCAATGTAGTATTAATGTATTCATCACACACGCGAACTGATGCCATGGACGAGTACTTCTCTTTATCCTTTGTCTCATACACAGATTGAGACTCACACAGTACTCACCACGTGGAAGTACTCGTCTCTAATTTCAAGTCCTGCACACGCCATTTCTTAAATATTTCAACTTATGGTACACACGCTATTTCTTAAATATTTCAACTTATTGTACACACGCTAGTAATTCAGCTTAGCTTAAGCACACGGAAGTATTTCAACTTATTGCTACACGTGGTTTCTTTGTGACCGTTGGTCACTTCCGTAGATTACTACAATCCCATTAATATTACCTGCCTGACATTTAATTCTCCCCACAAAAGTTCCTGAAATAGAGAAATTATTATTTCCAACTACTCTTAAATATTCCACATGCATACCTTGCCTCCACTCTTTCGTCATTACGGAGCACATCTGAAACAGGTGTTAACAGCACAGGATCCAGCGGCAGAGTGCTGAAACATGGCCGTATTCAGGTTCTCTCGAACCTCTGTCGAAGTGGGAGAAGCACCTTGCTACCTTATTGGTCAGCCACATTTCAGGCGCTCAAAGCTCTGGCAAATTTCATGTCTTTGGTCCCACCAAAGGTGGCCAAAGGATCGACTCAAAGATGATCATATATTCACATTCACTATCTGCGGTTAGCAGACGACCATACATTCATTCATTTCAAAAGATCTCACCAAACTGGATGTAGGGATTTATTTTGTGGGAGTGCACATATGATAAATTAAATAAATAAATTGTCATTCATTCCTACACTGGTATCCGGCTTCGCTGTATTAATTGAAATTGAGTTATTTTACAAAAAAAAATGTGTTGTTTTGACAAAAATAATGAAGTATGTTGTACCTATATTCAATGTCGGGCGGTACTGTACCCTTTCAATACCAGTAGTTGTTAGCGCCTTCTCCTTGTTCTTCTTATGGGAAGAACTGTTATTAGGGTGTTTCAGGCACGTGTCCTTCCTCTGCCACTCAATACGCACATTGCAGTATTTGCACATAAGTATCTGCCTACTTTTGTCGAAAACATAAAATCCTTCTGACGAAAATTCCTTTTCTCGGTCGAAAACTGCCACTACCATATTAATGATCTGTAGCACGAAAACAAAACACAGAATACCACACTCAATGAACCGGCGATCCACAACGATTTCCAACACACAATACTGAATACACCGCCAGAACATTGTAGAATGTCTTTGGAATACTCGATATACTATACATATCGAAATGGTGTTCAATCGATATCCGGTTTGTATTACCACAACTCCAATCGAATTTCCGCAGTTAAGTTCAAATGACGAGATTCTGCGAAGTTTCGTCAATTGTTTCGCGATTTGGCTTAAAAATAAATAGTTTCGCGTTTTCAGCAAAATGTGTAAAATTTCGTGAAAATTTCGCTATTTCGCGATTTGCGAAAAACAGGTGCCTATAATCATGGCTCATTTAAACGTGACTGCATTTTGATGCCTTAGCCATCATGGCGAAATCTATAACACCTACGAAATATTTTGCAAAAACAGACATAATGTCTTATGGGATAACAGCAATCAGTGATTTTATAATGTTACTTAAAATCCGTCTTGATTGCAATTTTTTTTTTATTCATATGACCGGTTTCGGTTCATTCAGAACCATCTTCAGATCTGATATTTCAGTTACAGGAGTAACCCGTCCAAATCCAGCAACTTTCACATCTGACGTAGCATATGAAAGTTGCTGGATTTGGACGGGTTACTTCTGTAACTGAAATATCAGATCTGAAGATGGTTCTGAATGAACCGAAACTGGTCATATGAATAAAAAAAAAAAAATTGCAATCAAGACGGATTTTAAGTAACCTACGAAATACACTGAAAGAAAAAAACCGCAACATAAAAACCTAATTAATGTAGAGTAATGAAATTACGGGAGTACATTTGCGTAGGTAACATACGTAAGTCATTAACATTGCAAGATCACAGGTCAATATAAACACGAGATAAACCAATACAAATGTGAGATGCTGGTACGTTACCGCCACAATGTTGAATGCAAGCACGCAAACGTGCTTGCATTGTGTTATACAGGTGTTGGGAGTCAGTTTGTGGAATGGTGTTACATGCCTGTTGCACCTGGTCGGTCAATACAGTGACGGTTAGTGTTGTTTATGAATGACTCTGGAGTTGTCGTCCGACGTAGTCTCCTATGTGCTCGAATGGAGACAGATCTGGTAATCGAGCAGACCAAGGCAATATGTCGACACTCTGCAGTATACGTTGCGCTACAACAGCGGCATGAAGGCGAATGTTATCCTGTTGGAAAACATCCCATGGAGTGCCGTAATTGAATGGCAGCACAGGAGGTCGAATGAGTAGATAGACGTGCAAATTTGCAGTCAGAGAGTGCTCCTGTGGTCATACGAAGTCGCACCCCAGACCATAGCTCCAGGTGTAGGTCCAGGGTGTCTAGCATGGACACACGTTGGTTGCAGGCCCTCAACTGGCACCTTTCTAACCAACACAAGACCGTCACTGGCACCGAGGTAGAACCAGCTTTCATCAGAAAACACAAAAGACCTCCATCCTGGCCTCCAATGAGCTCTTTCTTGACACCACTGTAGTCGCAAATGGCAGTGGTTTGGGATCAGTGGAATACACGGTACAGGGCGTCTGGCTCGGAGCTGTCCTAGAAGTACATACACACTCCTGGAAATGGAAAAAAGAACACATTGACACCGGTGTGTCAGACCCACCATACTTGCTCCGGACACTGCGAGAGGGCTGTACAAGCAATGATCACACGCATGGCACAGCGGACACACCAGGAACCGCGGTGTTGGCCGTCGAATGGCGCTAGCTGCGCAGCATTTGTGCACCGCCGCCGTCAGTGTCAGCCAGTTTGCCGTGGCATACGGAGCTCCATCGCAGTCTTTAACACTGGTAGCATGCCGCGACAGCGTGGACGTGAACCGTATGTGCAGTTGACGGACTTTGAGCGAGGGCGTATAGTGGGCATGCGGGAGGCCGGGTGGACGTACCGCCGAATTGCTCAACACGTGGGGCGTGAGGTCTCCACAGTACATCGATGTTGTCGCCAGTGGTCGGCGGAAGGTGCACGTGCCCGTCGACCTGGGACCGGACCGCAGCGACGCACGGATGCACGCCAAGACCGTAGGATCCTACGCAGTGCCGTAGGGGAACGCACCGCCACTTCCCAGCAAATTAGGGACACTGTTGCTCCTGGGGTATCGGCGAGGACCATTCGCAACCGTCTCCATGAAGCTGGGCTACGGTCCCGCACACCGTTAGGCCGTCTTCCGCTCACACCCCAACATCGTGCAGCCCGCCTCCAGTGGTGTCGCGACAGGCGTGAATGGAGGGACGAATGGAGACGTGTCGTCTTCAGCGATGAGAGTCGCTTCTGCCTTGGTGCCAATTATGGTCGTATGCGTGTTTGGCGCCGTGCAGGTGAGCGCCACAATCAGGACTGCATACGACCGAGGCACACAGGGCCTACACCCGGCATCATGGTGTGGGGAGCGATCTCCTACACTGGCCGTACACCACTGGTGATCGTCGAGGGGACACTGAATAGTGCACGGTACATCCAAACCGTCATCGAACCCATCGTTCTACCATTCCTAGACCGGCAAGGGAACTTGCTGTTCCAACAGGACAATGCACGTCCGCATGTATCCCGTGCCACCCAACGTGCTCTAGAAAGTGTAAGTCAACTACCCTGGCCAGCAAGATCTCCGGATCTGCCCCCCATTGAGCATGTTTGGGACTGGATGAAGCGTCGTCTCACGCGGTCTGCACGTCCAGCACGAACGCTGGTCCAACTGAGGCGCCAGGTGGAAACGGCATGGCAAGCCGTTCCACAGGACTACATCCAGCATCTCTACGATCGTCTCCATGGGAGAATAGCAGCCTGCATTGCTGCGAAAGGTGGATATACACTGTACTAGTGCCGACATTGTGCATGCTCTGTTGCCTGTGTCTATGTGCCTGTGGTTCTGTCAGTGTGATCATGTGATGTATCTGACCCCAGGAATGTGTCAATAAAGTTTCCCCTTCCTGGGACAATGAATTCACGGTGTTCTTATTTCAATTTCCAAGAGTGTACATCCATACTCCGCAAGCCACCTGACGGTGTGTGGCGGAGAGTTCCTTGAGTACCTATATCGGTTCTCCCTTCTATTCCAATCTCGTATTGTTCGTGGAAACAAAGATTGTCGGTATGACTCTGTGTGGCCTCTAATCTCTCTGATCTTATCCTCATGGTCTCTTCACGAGATATACGTAAGAGGCAGCAATATACTGCTTGACTCCTTGGTGAAGGTATGTTCTTAAAACTTCAACAAAAGCCCGTACCGAGCTACTGAGCGTTTCTCTTGCAGAGTCTTCCACTGGAGTCTATCTATCATCTCCGTAACGCTTTCGCAATTACTAAATGATCCTGTAACGAAGAGCGCTGCTCTCCGTTGGGTCTTCTCTATCTCTTCTATCAATCCTATCTGGTACGGGTCCCACACCGGTGAGCAGAGTTCAAGCAGTGGGCGAACAAGCGTACTGTAGCCTATTTCCTTTGTTTTCGGACTGCATTTCCTTAGGATTCTTCCAATGAATCTGGCACCTGCTTTAACAACGATCAACTTTATATTGTCATTCCATTTTAAATCACTCCTAATGCCTACGCCCAGATAATTTATGTAATTAACTGCTTCCATTTGCTGACCTGCTGTACTGTAGCTAAATGATAAAGGATCTTTCTTTCTATGTATTCGCAGCACATTACACTTGTCTTCATTGAGATTCAATTGCCATTCCTTGCACCATGCGTCAATTCGTTGCAGATCCTCCTGCATTTCAGTACAATTTTCTATTGTTACAACCTCTCGATATCATACGCAAAAAGCCTCAGTGAACTTCCGATGTTATCCACAAGGTCATTTATATATATTGTGAATAGCAATGGTCCTACGACACTCCCCTGCGGCACACCTGAAATCACTCTTACTTCGGAAGACTTCTCTCCATTGAGAATGACATGCTGCGTTCTGTAAACTAGGAACTCTTCAGTCCAATAACACAATTGGTCTGATAGTCCATATGCTCTTACTTTCTTCGTTAAACGACTGTGGGGAACTGTATCAAACGCACGCCAAGAAACACGGCATCCACCTGGGCACCCGTGTCACATTCCTGCCAAGCCTTTCTGCAATGCCGCGCGGGGTAGCTGCGCGGTTCTAGGCGCCTTGCCACGGTTCGCGCCGCTCCGCTCGTCGGAGGTTCGAGTCCTCCCTCGGGCATGCGTGTGTGTTGTACTTAGCGCAAGTTAGTTAGATAAAGTAGTCCCATAGGACCTTACCACAATACAATACAATTTCTGCAATGTTTCAGGGCGAACATCCAGCTTCTTGTAGACCTATTACACGACCTCGTTCAAATTCAGTGACGTGGTGAGAATGGCGTCTTTGTCACCTTAAAGACATTCTTGACTGACATAAACTTACCGCGTCCACTCCCAAACGTAACTACAACTCATGACCGTTACAGCGTGTATTTAAAGCAAACCTGATTTGCATCCTCATAGTGGTGCTACTAGCACCACTCTTATGCGACTGGCGCGAAATTTGAATAAATATAACATTTCAGATGCAGAAATATGCCTACCAATTTCCGTTTATGTAGCACAGCTCGCTCTTCGTGCTGTGATTTTTTTCCCCGTCATTGTACGTTACTGAAATTCATTGTCTTGTTCCATAGATTAGCAATAGCCTTCTGTTAACGGACGGTTTGAAATTATCCCCCCCCCCCACTCCCCCCCCCCTCGCCCCACGGATTGTAGAGCATAATTTCGTTTGGATATGGCGCCGTAGCTAGTTGGTAAATGTTAGTCAACAAATCCAAATACACTACTGGCCACTAAAATTGCTACACCACGAAGATGACGTGCTACAGACGCGAAATTTAACCGACAGGAAGAAGATGCCAGCACATTCTCCAGATCTCTCACCAATTGAAAACGTCTGGTCGATGGTGGCAGAGCAACTGGCTCGTCGCAATACGCCAGTCACTACTCTTGATGAACTATGGTATTGTGTTGAAACTGCATGGGCAGCTGTACCTGTACACGCCATCCGAGCTCTGGTTGACTCAATGCCCAGGCGTATCAAGGCCACTATTACGGCCAGAGGTGTTTGTTCTGGGTACTGATTTTTCAGGATCTATGCACCCAAATTGCGTGAAAATGTAATCACATGTCAGTTCAAGTATAATATATTTGTCCGATGAATACCCGTTTATCATCTGCATTTCTTCTTGGTGTAGCAATTATAATGGCCACTAGTGTATCTGTAGTTTGTAAAGCTTCTCTCTTCAGTTAGTTTGTAAAGCTTCTTTCTTCGGTTGTTTTCGAGCAATTTTTGCGGCTATCGGACTATCGAATTCGCAATTTTTGTGGCTATCGGACTATCGAATTCGAGTATGGGAACTTTTCTCAGAGAACACGTTTGACTGCGAAATAAACCTGGCCATATGCCTAATAAGATGTGGCTCTTATACTTATCAAATATTAAAGTTACAGGTTAATGACATGATACTGTTCCAACCATACATCTCATAACTAATCCCGTGCCTTGAAAAATGGAAAAATGTCACTTTTAAACAGAGTACAATTCACATTACTTTGCTTTATTGCTATGTAGCACGTAACACATTTCCTTGACAATGGCTTAAGTTAAAGAACGGAAACTCCAGGTTGGAGTATGAACAATAAAAGGAAAAGGATAGATCGCTACCCACTGTGAAGGTGAGACGTTGAGTTGCAGACAGACACATCGGAAAGCCTGTTAACACTTTTAGCATTCGGCCAAAGCCTTCTTCAGAAAAGGAAACACACATACGCACTCACAGACGCATTTACTCACACCAGCAAGCCCACCTCGCGCACACATGACCGCCGTCTCCGGCGGCTCAGATCAGTCTTGTGTAAAGAGTTAACCTTCTTTAATTCGCGTTTCCACATTAATTAAACAATAATTACTAATCATGGAAGCCTTTTCATGTAGGTTCCATATTAATGATTTCCTCCACTTAAGTTACAGATTAGTGACATGATACTGTTCCAACCATACATCTCATAACTAATCCCGTGCGCCATCCCGCGATACAACTGAAATACCCAAACATACTTCTGCTACGAACCGACGTAACACTTTCATTTCATAACTATGCCCTTTTACCAAATTCTTCATACCATTTGTACGTGACACGGTTGCGCGCGACCGTTCCATGCGGAAGTCCAACACAGACTTTATGAGGGGCAGTCAAATGTAATCGAACACCCGCCACAAAGGGACCATGGAATGGTTCCATTCAAAAATAACGTCTGAACTACACTCCTGGAAATTGAAATAAGAACACCGTGAATTCATTGTCCCACGAAGGGGAAACTTTATTGACACATTCCTGGGGTCAGATACATCACATGATCACACTGACAGAACCACAGGCACATAGACACAGGCAACAGAGCATGCACAATGTCGGCACTAGTACAGTGTATATCCACCTTTCGCAGCAATGCAGGCTGCTATTCTCCCATGGAGACGATCGTAGAGATGCTGGATGTAGTCCTGTGGAACGGCTTGCCATGCCATTTCTACCTGGCGCCTCAGTTGCTGGACGTGCAGACCGCGTGAGACGACGCTTCATCCAGTCCCAAACATGCTCAATGGGGGACAGATCCGGAGATCTTGCTGGCCAGGGTAGTTGACTTACACCTTCTAGAGCACGTTGGGTGGCACGGGATACATGCGGACGTGCATTGTCCTGTTGGAACAGCAAGTTCCCTTGCCGGTCTAGGAATGGTAGAACGATGGGTTCGATGACGGTTTGGATGTACCGTGCACTATTCAGTGCACCAGTGGTGCACGGCCAGTGTAGGAGATCGCTCCCCACACCATGATGCCGGGTGTTGGCCCTGTGTGCCTCGGTCGTATGCAGTCCTGATTGTGGCGCTCACCTGCACGGCGCCAAACACGCATACGACCATCATTGGCACCAAGGCAGAAGCGACTCTCATCGCTGAAGACGACACGTCTCCATTCGTCCCTCCATTCACGCCTGTCGCGACACCACTGGAGGCGGGCTGCACGATGTTGGGGCGTGAGCGGAAGACGGCCTAACGGTGTGCGGGACCGTAGCCCAGCTTCATGGAGACGGTTGCGAATGGTCCTCGCCGATACCCCAGGAGCAACAGTGTCCCTAATTTGCTGGGAAGTGGCGGTGCGGTCCCCTACGGCACTGCGTAGGATCCTACGGTCTTGGCGTGCATCCGTGCGTCGCTGCGGTCCGGTCCCAGGTCGACGGGCACGTGCACCTTCCGCCGACCACTGGCGACAACATCGATGTACTGTGGAGACCTCACGCCCCACGTGTTGAGCAATTCGGCGGTACGTCCACCCGGCCTCCCGCATGCCCACTATACGCCCTCGCTCAAAGTCCGTCAACTGCACATACGGTTCACGTCCACGCTGTCGCGGCATGCTACCAGTGTTAAAGACTGCGATGGAGCTCCGTATGCCACGGCAAAGTGGCTGACACTGACGGCGGCGGTGCACAAATGCTGCGCAGCTAGCGCCATTCGACGGCCAACACCGCGGTTCCTGGTGTGTCCGCTGTGCCGTGCGTGTGATCATTGCTTGTACAGCCCTCTCGCAGTGTCCGGAGCAAGTATGGTGGGTCTGACACACCGGTGTCAATGTGTTCTTTTTTCCATTTCCAGGAGTGTATATCCAGCATTGCGGGTTAAATGCCTCATTGAGCTGTTAGTCCACTCCGTGCCTTCCATTACATTTTGAAAAAGAGGCAAAATTGTGACTCGTTCGACCACGTTGCACTCCTCCAGTTTGCTACTGTCCAGAGTCTGTGTAGTTAGACCCACTAGAGGCGTGCAGTTTTATATGAGAGCAGTGAAACAGCGGTAGCACTGACAGATGTTTGTTCAAGCAGACTTAGCACTCCATTCCGCCTCAGGGTTGCCCTCTGCGCATTCAAATGCAGTCAGTAGCGGAATGCACCGATGCTCCGGTCTCGCTCGGTAATGATACCTGTTGTCCTATGTCGCGGTGGGTGCTAGCTGTGAAGATGAGTGTGGGCTACCCGGGCCTTCTGGAGTTGTCAGCCAAGCAGACCTGCGTCTACCCCATGTCCCAAAGTCGTGCACTTGGGTGCATTAGCAAATGCCCGGTACCCTAATACCGAGCAGGCATGGACCAGTCAGGTGCCGTGTATTCTCCCCCCTGTGAATTTTCCGCTCTGTGAAATATCCGCCCAGAAAAGGTCAAGCAAGGGCCCACTAATCCCCTGGGGACGCGAGTTAGCATGCTCAAGCGGTGCGGTACAAGCCATACTATATGTTGCATGTAACAATTTCAGTGTTATTAGTTCTGATATGTATATGTTTTTACGTAGAGCGTTCTTACTGACTAAAAGTAAAAAAAAAGGATTCTATTAATTTATGCAAAAATTTGGTTTAGAACAAATACACAGAGACGTTGCCCAAGTGGAACACAAAACAAGTAAATAAATAAATAAACAAACAACTAAATTTCGGTCAGGATTTTGAAGGGCCATTTGTTGGCTGGTTCAATGCTGAAATTTGTTAAACTAACGTCAGAGATGCACTCGACCCAAAGTATATGAAAGAAGGCGCAAAAATATTATAGTTCAAGAGAGCATTTGTAGATGATCAAAAAACTGACGAGACTAACAAAAATGAAGGACCTGTTAAGGAGGTCGTTCTTGATAAAACTGAAGGACTTAAAGAAAACGTACAAAATCTTGCAAATAACTGTCATGCAAAAGAAGACAGTGTATTAGTTGAAGAAAGATCAAATGAAGAAGAATCCAATGAAAGTAGTAGTAATGTTTTCTTTTCTGACATCTGTCAGTGACCTTCGGCTGTCTTGGAAATCTAAGTTGAATCATCAAAATAGTGACAAAAATTTAAAAACAATCGTTACTCATTCGTTCGTGTTTAACAGACAATGAAATAAAAGAAAAAGCGTCAACTAACAGTTAACGTCTAACTCCTTCTATATCAGCCACACCGTGCGAATGTTTTTGAAACTTGGATGGCACATTCAACTAAAAATCACAGTTTGTACTATTCTTGTTGTAGTCACTTTACCACTAGCTCGAGTTTGAACAACACATATAAATTTGTTAAAAGTTTCCAAGCGTGGAACAAGTCTAACTGTAAACAGAAATACCTTATCTAAACAGAACCTCATACGGAAGAATGGTCTATCGGAATTAGTAAATAAGTAAATGATTTTGTTAGGATGGTAATTGCTGAGGATGAGAGAAGTCCGCGTTGGGTTCCAAAATACATAGCTAAACCACTGCATAAATGTTAGTCTGCAGCAGAACAAAATATTCGACGTGTAGGTAACAAAATAGGAAATTAATACAATTCTGTGTGAGCTCGAAATTGATCACGGCAAATATCGCCAAGTCATTCAATAACTTAATATTTAAATACCTCAGGAGTCTCATCTTTGCATCATTAGTGCGCGTCTTTCTAAAGTGAATGGGAACTCACAAAAAGCAAGTTTACATTCCAAAGATATGCTTAATTTTAGCTCAGTATATGATCATTCATCGTTACAACCTAGAGAAAACCAATTTTGCGTTTGATGTTTCATGTAACGTCCACAGTTGGGGTCATTAGAGATTTAGATTTCGCTCAGATAGTTGTTTACAGGAGAGGTGGGGATGGGGGATAGGGGGTGGGAAGATACCATGACCTCTTTAAGGAACCTTCACATCACTTGCTTAAACAAGGAAAACCAAATACAGTAGACTATGGACGGCCAAATCACTGGGCTGTGGTTAGCCAATGCGCTAACCGCGCTTGGTACGATAGACAACAAATAAACAGAAGACAGAACAAAATAAGACTTCACATAGACTTTAGAATATTTCAGTACATAAAGAAGATTCGGTTCTTTTCCAGCACCAGACAGCAGTCATTGTCAACAGAAATATTTTCATAAAAGTGCACTTATTAAATACACCGATATATTAAGTGGCATTATTTTCACACGTGTGTAGTGTAGCTTAATTTTAACTGTTAATTTGTAAACACTACTGAGGCATGTGACTAGTGGCGCTTTGGGTTTAGATGCGTTAGAAATCACATACCTAAACTTTTAAAAATAATCTGATTCCCATCGCACTTTATCCAAGCTTGGACTGGCTAAATGGTAAAAGTAATTTTATTGTCATTTAGGCGGGTATAAAATCAGCCTATAAGCTTCGTAAAATTTTTTATTTTTTTGTTTTTTATATTTTTTTAAGATTGCTATTTACATTTCATGTATTTTTTATTTATATACATATTCTGATACATTATTTAGTCTAGTTTTTTAAGGTAGGAGATAGCCTTCAAGCAAGCCCTTACGTCACCACCCTCCTCGTACTTTTTCAGTATTTTCTCCAGCCCTTCATCGTGTTTCATGTACATTGATTTCTTTCTTTTACCATCCATACTCAGCTCTGTTCCCATTAATGCGCACGCTGAATTTTCTGCTTCTGTTTCCATCCAAGTGATTACATCACTAATTTTAGGATTTGGTTACGCCAGCCCTCTACGGAGTTATTGTTCGATGGAGCCGTTTGTAACAGATCGAAAGGCTGATAGGGTTTTCTTCATTTTTCAACCATCTCTCCACAAATTAGCGAAAAAGTCAGAAAGCCTAGGAACATCCGGTGCCTGTGAATGTATCTCCAGCCAGGCATCACATATATCTTCAGGCCGTAGAAACGCCAGCGCAGCACACATGCGAATTTGTTGTCTCACTTCTTCATTTTCTTTATATTCGCGAGTGAGTCCAAGATCCTGTACTTTGTTCCAGAGGGACTTTCTGATGTGGAAATAGCATCCATGCACTGAGGAAGTTGGTAACATATGTATAATTTCAGGAATCGTCGCTGACTCAAAATCTACAGTCATACTTGCTGGGTTCCATTCTGGAATATTTTCCAGCTCATTTCTGAAAAGTCGGATGTATGTTCAAAAATGGTTCAAATGGCTCTGAGCACTGTGGGACTTAATTTCTGAGGTCCTCAGTCCCCTAGACTTAGAACTACTTAAACCTAACTAACCTAAGGCTTTCCTTTTATTTGGTGATAATGCAAATGCATCAGGGTAGATATTAGTCTAATTTTTATTACTTCCAAAATCTGAATGAATTGTATATATCTGTGAAAACTGTTTGCTACAGCACTTGAACGTACCATCCATAAAAAAGTCTCGTTTACTTCTTAGAGCCTCTCTCCCTGCTCTTCCACAGAAAACTATTATCCTGTCTCCTGATTTATCGTCGCTTAACAGGAAACTGCTGCCATCATTCATAGTTAATAGCTGTGCTTTAAGTTCAATCTCTTCTCTTGTATCTGGATCCCTCTCACTTCCCTGCGACTTTGCCCTTTGCTTGTACAACGTCCTATTCGTTGTTCGCTGCTCTGGCAAGCTACCTAGCTCCTCTGAACAGATTTTGGAAATAGACGTATTTTCCTCTCGTGCTCTCTTCTTTGCCTGGTTCGGAGTCCTCTGTACTTCCATCCCGAGCTCCACATTGATGCTCGTGCGAAAATAGCACTGTAGAATCCTTGGTTTTAAGCTTTCCTCGGCAATGCTTCGCTTTCTGTTTTGAACAGCGCCAAATCACAGTCCCATCTTCCTTCGTTTTCTTCACTGTGTAAGAATAACCTTCATAGTGGCAACTAGGCTTGCCACGAATTGTCGTCGAAAATTCCATATCATAACTACTGAGATGGTAATATCCACGTGGCACGATGTGAAGTCTACGAAAACTAGAGCGATGCTAACGGGCAGAAGGGACTGTGCGTGCTGAGTTCGGCCGAGTCCAGGGAACAGGAAGAGGAAAGTGATTAGGACAGTCCAGCTGCAGGTAGGACGGGACACAATGGACGCAGGTTCGTAGATTTCTAGTGGGGCGTAAAGTTCGCAGGGCGGAGAATTCATACATTCGACCAGTCACCCCCCGAGGGTACACCAGCACGGCCAGACGTCCAGGTAGCTAGCAGGCGGCGAGAGTGCGCCTTTCCCGGCTCGCAATTCATCAGCAGCCGCAGTCGCTCAGAGGACGGAGGCTGGCTGGGCCGCTGCTGCCCACGTATCCCAAAGCTGCCACGCCACGGCTATGGTGGCCCTCCCGCCGCAACTTGATGAGTTAATCAGCGGACAGGTTGCCAACAGAATTCGATCACCAAGGGTGGGCCATGGTTTCTCTGAAACTGAAAAGTCCATCATTCTCTCCGGTTCAAGGCGTAGACTGAATGGGGACACGACCGAGTGCTTTCAACTGAGCTCGATTATTTATCCCGATATAGCTACCCATCTGCCGTAGTCTTGCTGGAGGGTGACATGCAAGACTGCTTCACTGTACTTGTACTGTAAAGCCGTCGGCACACGGACCGTGCTGTTGAACGTTAACGTGGAGCGTGGCAAGTTCAACGTGCTGCTCAACGCTCAGGAACGATGCGACTTGTGCATACGGTACGTGGGCCCCAACGTGGTATACGCGATCGCAACGCACTCCAGCGGCAGTTGAGGGATGCTTCTAGTTCGTAATCACACTGTTTATTCAACGAGAGCGCATAAAATTCCCACGCTAGCTCTATTAAAACGCACATTTCCTCCATCGTCCACGAAAAGGAAAGTACCATGTCCAATTAATAACGACACAGGCTTATGGAAGTTACATTACAAACAGTGCATTACAAATTTGGAATACTTCTCCGCATAAGATTTCATCATTCCCACATTTTAGTAAAAAGCCCAAGGTCAGTCTTACTTGATCACTGTTCCTACGCAGTAGCAGAATCTTTGCAACATGTGAACTACGAGGCGTAAAAGAAAAAGGAACAAAATATCTTCATACAAGTAGCGCAAGCTGTCCTGTAGATTATGCCAATCCAACAAAGTCACCCCTAAAAAAAAGGTGAACTTATATTTACATAACATCAAATATTATAATATATGCTTATATTAAACTAATAATAAAGTATCAGAACATAATAAAAACACGAATGATAGGAAAAAAATTTCGGGAGAGTGAAAACGCGAACCACGGCCTCGTTATAAAACTCTTCACTGGTCAGTGACTCTACTCATTACGTTAAACCAACATCACACCTTCGTCAACTAATCAGGTTATGTTATCCCTTGCTGAAATCCTTAATCGTAGATATGTTACTAACTGAAATTTAATCATAACAAATTGTACCAAGAAAAATACGTTTTGGGTCGATCTTCAGTGTGTCGCTGTCTTGAAATAGCCTACTCTCACAATACGCAAGTTACAATAATTCTTTTGCCGCGAATATGATGTTTCTCATTATTTTATTGTAACGAATTACACAGTTAACAACGGGTTTTCCTGTGATTCTCAATTTGCTGGTGCTCAGAAACGGCATATATACATATAGGCTTGAAATGAATGCCAATATGGCGCCTCACAACTCTGTACTGAAGGGAGACGGAGTGCTTGTGACGTAGGTGGCGTTGTGTCATCTCATTGGTCAACGCTCAGACGCACGCTCAGAATATCTGACATGCTAGATATTGCTCTGCACGTTCGGAAAGACTCCCGAGCGTGCTATACCACGCTATGACGTCAGAAACTCGGCACGCTCAACGCTCAACGTTCGGATGCACGGTCCGTGTGCCGACGGCTTTAGTTTTTCTTTCTCGGCAAGTTATTCCTGGTCACGCTGTGTTAGCTGTTCCATGCGTTCAACCTACTGGATGGCGACGAGTAAGTTTGCTTCATCACACCTGTCATGTCAGCTGTTCCTAGCTTGCTCTGCCCCCAGTACGGGTTGCTAGACCTGGTTAAATTTGCAGTGTGTGAGTTTCTCAGCAACATGCAAGTCCGCGAGTCACTCTTCGCTCACATCGTGTTAGCTGTTCCACGTGCTCGACCTACTGGAGGTGGACGAGTAGGTTTTTGCAAGCTTGCTCTCTCCCGAGCACAGGTTGCTAGGCCTGGTTAAATTAGCAGTGTGTGAGTTTCTCGGCAACGTGCAAGTGCCCCAGTTACTCCTGGATCACACTGTGTTAGCTGTTCCGTGCACTCGACTGTTATCTGGTGTGGCAAACTACCATCTGTCGGAAGTGTTTTGTCGTAATGTCAGCAAACTGATTGTCCAGTGCTTTTTTTTTTAAATCTTTATTCATCAAAACATCAAAACAATATTATACATATACCACCTAAAACATAAGGGGGTCCTAATTACATACAATGTACTGATTATCAAGCAGCAATTACTATTCTTTTATCTACTTAATATTACTATTAACTACAGGGTGGAAAACTAGCTACTCTATGGGTAAGTCTACTATTCAACCTACTATGCTAACTACTCTACCAAGCTACATCCTGCAGCGTTACAAGTGTGTCAACAAAATACAAACCTACTATATCTTGGCCGTGTCCGCCGAGCTAATTCCAGTGGGCGTGCCCCTGGTACTGGGCTGGCCTTAACTGCAAATCGCTGCAGGTCTTTCAGGAGTATCCTAAGGACTATATTCTACTACTGGAATCTATCTACTAGGGTCATAATTAGTGTGCGGTGTCTAAGTTGGGTAAGTTCACACCCTCCCCCTAATCCGGCGGTCGGCCAGTCCACGCCCCGGCGGAATGGGGTAGGTGTGTAACGTCGTTCCATTGCTATTCAACCACTCTTATCTCCCTTCGGTATTCACACAGGACCTTGGCGGATACCTCGCTGACAAATCTGTCATCGATGTTTCTAACATTCTGCGTGGTGTCTGTTTGTTCTAAGTCGTGTCTCCCTACCACTTTCGCGCAACGACGCTCTGAGCGTGTTTTTTAGGGAATTGACTAGTTTGAACCTGGGACCTGTTGCTGGTAAGGAGACGCCAGACCACACATGACATGTAGAGTTCAGAAGAGTTCAGTGAGACTAGCGATGATATAATCAAATACTTAATGTTTTCAGCATCAGCTCCACTGCACTCCCTGTAAAATAATCTTAATACTAACTAAATTTAGTGGAAGGGGTTCAAGGCTTTCCCATTTTTAGTTAGCTGGTAAAATAACGTCGAAAAAGCAGTTAAGTTTACCATTGGAATTTTTATTCTACTCACAAAACATTGTTTATAAATTGCGCTATTGATGAAAGGAAATATTTTAATACAGGGCGATAAAAACCAACTACGTTCAACAAAAATGTGAACGAATATTCCCTGAATGGGTTTCCAAGTTCTATAATGGGTCGAAGGATGACCTATGCCATATCACATTTATAATCTAGGTTTAAGTTAAGTTTCATAAAAGAGAAAACTATCAAAAATGATCTACAGAGACTCTCAATTATCTTTAATTACTTATTTAACTTGTCGTAAATTACAGTGGCTGATGTGGCTTCTCAATAATTATATAACAGAAAAATCATCGCTTTCAGATTTTAACTTCTAGTAGCAAATGTGAATACCATGAGAACAGATGACACTTCTGCAGTTCTGAGTGAAGCCTTATGCGGCATCGCGCGCGTTCATTACCTTGTTGGTTAGTCAGCCTCAGGGGGCGGCGGGCGGCGCAGCTCCACACACCTCGCCGTCTCGGAAGCAACTCTTCTCTAACCTCTCCTTACTACTATTTACCGAAGCTGGTTCAAGAAAAAGGTATCTGGCTGTGTTTTCAACTGACCAATCAGGGTCTCAATGTTAACCTTAAGCTCCGCCTACAAAAATTCTGTCTATCCAATGAGAAACGTTATACTTTTCGTGCTGGGGCAGTGTTTTTAATGTCTGCAACGTAACAGAGACGCGTATAGTCTCACGCTAAAACTTGCAGCTGGTGTGGCCCTTTTAGTGTTATCATAAGATCTATACTGTTCTTCTGGAGGGTCTATCTTTTAACATGGGCTGGGGGGTGCTCTTGGCGATCGGTCGGCGATATCGGTGTTCGTCCCTTATCGTAGGGCCGCCTAGCCTACACGACTCTGCTCTCGGCTTCTGTTCTCGTTTTTCCCCTCGGAACTGCGTCTGGTTCACGGTGGGAAGGTATGACATGCATTTAGGTTTAAATGGCTCTGAGCACTATGGGACTTAACGTCTGAGCTCATCAGTCCCCTAGAACTTAGAACTACTTAAACCTAACTAACCTAAGGACGTCACACACATCCATGCCCGAAGCAGGATTCGAACCTGCAACCGTAGCGGTTGCGCGGTTCCAGACTGTAGCGCCTAGAACCGCTCGGCCACTCCGGCCGGCACATGCATTTAGGCGTTCTTGTGTTAGTCTGTGGTATTACATTTGCTCACTCGTTGATCGTATTACTTTGGTTAATTTAATGTCAGGATTTATTCGGAGCTATGTGACACTCTGCCGGATTTGCTATCATGTCAGGGTTTTCATGGAAGGTCTTGGATTTGCCTGACACCTTACATGTTAAAGGTTACTCGGTTCCTGATCAGGTGAAATGTGTCTGTGTGTGGTAGTTGGTTCCTTAAATCCGTGGCAACATCATCAAACATGGGGCACTCGTAGACCACGTGGTCCGGTGTATCTATCTCGATACCACAGTCACACGAGGAAGTCGCCCTTTTCTCGAACCGGCAGAAAGATGCCGGATACGGACCATGCCTCGTGAGGAAGTGCAGCAGCCCCTTACTGCGAATGTTTAATTTCGAGACGTTCCTAAATGTTTGGGAGTAACTGGTAGGTTCTTCTGCCTGTCTCGTTCCTATCCCAGAACTCTTGCCATAATTCTTATAGTGATTCACTTGACTGGCACATGGGGCGGGCTGGCCTCCATTGCCTGGCCGAAAGTAGGATTAAAAGTTAAAAAAAAACACAATGTTCACTCGGAAGCTGGTTGAGACGAACTTCCCTTCACTGACAGGAGCAATTCTTCTCAGATATGAAACCAATTGTTATTCTGAAGGCGTTAGACCAGTTAGGTTGTTACGTGGCTACAAGAGACTTAAGAGGCTCCGGAAAGGCTCAAAATCATGAAAAGTTCAATTTTTACTTTTTTGCGTTTTCTGAATCTGCAGACTATTACCTTTTAATAGATATATAATTTATTCAATTCCGAAGACTACAACTATTTTTAAATTTTTTTTAGATGTGTTCTACATGGGCGTGACCCACTGTGGCGCTGTGCGATATGTTAATTACCTTGGTGACGGTGATTCTATAAGTTTCAAACATGTTCAAGGACTGAAGCCCTATGGTGATGATGTTGTAGTGCAGAAATTTGAGTGTATTGGAAACGTACAGAAGCGAATGGGAACAAGACTTCGGCGACTGAAAGCTTCGTACAAAAAACAAAAACTCAGTGATAATAAAGGGTTGTATGGGAAGGGAAGGTTAACTGACAGTGTAATTGACAAAATACAGAACTACACTCCTGGAAATTGAAATAAGAACACCGTGAATTCATTGTCCCAGGAAGGGGAAACTTTATTGACACATTCCTGGGGTCAGATACATCACATGATCACACTGACAGAACCACAGGTACATAGACACAGGCAACAGAGCATGCACAATGTCGGCACTAGTACAGTGTATATCCACCTTTCGCAGCAATGCAGGCTGCTATTCTCCCATGGAGACGATCGTAGAGATGCTGGATGTAGTCCTGTGGAACGGCTTGCCATGCCATTTCCACCTGGCGCCTCAGTTGGACCAGCGTTCGTGCTGGACGTGCAGACCGCGTGAGACGACGCTTCATCCAGTCCCAAACATGCTCAATGGGGGACAGATCCGGAGATCTTGCTGGCCAGGGTAGTTGACTTACACCTTCTAGAGCACGTTGGGTGGCACGGGATACATGCAGACGTGCATTGTCCTGTTGTAACAGCAAGTTCCCTTGCCGGTCTAGGAATGGTAGAACGATGGGTTCGATGACGGTTTGGATGTACCGTGCACTATTCAGTGTCCCCTCGACGATCACCAGTGGTGTACGGCCAGTGTAGGAGATCGCTCCCCACACCATGATGCCGGGTGTTGGGCCTGTGTGCCTCGGTCGTATGCAGTCCTGATTGTGGCGCTCACCTGCACGGCGCCAAACACGCATACGACCATCACTGGCACCAAGGCAGAAGCGACTCTCATCGCTGAAGACGACACGTCTCCATTCGTCCCTCCATTCACGCCTGTCGCGACACCACTGGAGACGGGCTGCACGATGTTGGGGCGTGAGCGGAAGACGGCCTAACGGTGTGCGGGACCGTAGCCCAGCTTCATGGAGACGGTTGCGAATGGTCCTCGCCGATACCCCAGGAGCAACAGTGTCCCTAATTTGCTGGGAAGTGGCGGTGCGGTCCCCTACCGCACTGCGTAGGATCCTACGGTCTTGGCGTGCATCCGTGCGTCGCTGCGGTCCGGTCCCAGGTCGACGGGCACGTGCACCTTCCGCCGACCACTGGCGACAACATCGATGTACTGTGGAGACCTCACGCCCCACGTGTTGAGCAATTCGGCGGTACGTCCACCCGGCCTCCCGCATGCCCACTATACGCCCTCGCTCAAAGTCCGTCAACTGCACATACGGTTCACGTCCACACTGTCGCGGCATGCTACCAGTGTTAAAGACTGCGATGGAGCTCCGTATGCCACGGCAAACTGGCTGACACTGACGGCGGCGGTGCACAAATGCTGCGCAGCTAGCGCCATTCGACGGCCAACACCGCGGTTCCTGGTGTGTCCGCTGTGCCGTGCGTGTGATCATTGCTTGTACAGCCCTCTCGCAGTATCCGGAGCAAGTATGGTGGGTCTGACACACCGGTGTCAATGTGTTCTTTTTTCCATTTCCAGGAGTGTATTATGGAATGGCTATTAGGCAAAATACACAAAGTGTCGACGAAATGAAGTAAAGATATATAATAAATTTTTGTGTCAAATCACAAGTCCAGGAGTAAAAAAAGTTATCGGTAACCATCTTGTACATGTTATAAAGTGCCGTTACAAGCTGCTAGAAGAAACTTATGCCTTCTTCAGCTAAAGAGCATGGCATTTCCATGCTAGTGGCTACAATATACATGTACAGAAAGTGTTGTGTGTTCAACATGGTGCAAGATCGTTTAAGGATGAAGGGTACTTATAAATGGTGGAAAAATTGAAATTTTTTATGAATTTATTAAATTCTATGGTCTTTCCTGACTAGATTGATATTTACATTATAGGATTTCAAATGAAAAAGGACTTACATATACCAAATTGTAAAGTTACAGTCATATATGCTGCCATGCACCCTTTATTTCTGTTACAAAAACCAGTATTATTTCGAAACGAACTGTGAACTTTGTTTCCAGCGATTATACGTATGATACATTGTATATGTTGGTAACAGTGCAGGTTTCTAGTGTCTGTAAATGATTATCTTTGCTTTTTTTTTCATACTTCTTCAACCGATGAAAATCCCCAACATAGCTTGTGTCCCAAAGAAGAAGACAGTTGGTGTAAATATAACAAAGGATTGCTAACTGGTGAAGTCTACACTCATAAGCATAGTCTGCCTCATGCAATAATTGAGGTGATAAAACTTATTTTCAGAGACTTAGCAGCACCTGAACTGTTGAAAAAGTGTATTCACGGAAAAACTCAAAACCGCAATGAAAGTGTAAATAGTGTTATATGGTCGAGAATCCCCAAGACTGGATTTGTTGGAATAGAAACACTTCACTTTGGTGTGTATGATGCTGTTGCGACTTTCAATGATGGCAACATTGTAAGGTGCAAGGTATTTAGATATATGGGAATGAAGATAGGTTCTAACATGGTACGAGCGATGCTTGCTTTAGACAAGGAACGCCTTCGGGCTGCAGACAGGGCTGTAAAGAGTCTAGAAATACAAGCAAGAGTAAACAGGAGGAGGAACAAGAGGAAGCTGGAGGAGGAGTTTGCAGAGGATGAAGATAATCCATCCTATGGACCTGGAATGCACTAAAAAGTTAATCCAATCTTTGTCGCTCGATTCCCAAAACTTTTATTTTCTCATACTAATTACATGTTTTCTAAGGATCTTCCAAACATATTTGTTTCAAACTTTCAGTAAATGTTACACAGTACCTTCTGCATAATTTAACACAGCCTTTTTCCAAAAAACTGTATATTTTTGAATATATAAATAAAAAATTGCAAAAAAATGTTGTGAATTTTCATTAGAATTGAAAAAAAAATCATCTTTAATAACTGAACTAAAATTTTGTAAAATCCTTGTGTTAAGTTGTAGCCCATACTCCAATAAATAATCTGTAAAAAGTTCAACTTCCTGCCTCAAATACTTTGTGAGGAAAGATGTAATTTATAAGCGTTATTTTAACATTGCAAGTATAGGGCGCTCCGGAGCCCCTCAATTCCTTTTATACACCCTGGACAATCCGTGTTGTTACGCCAAGAAATCGGGCAGCTGCCCTCTTGGGAGGTGACGGGTACGTTCAAACATGGCAGCTCCTTCCTGTCGTTGTCTCCACCTAGATCCATCTTGCAACGCTGATGCAAAGGCCAAAGTCGCAGGGAAGTGAGAGGGATCCAGATACAAGAAAGGAGATTGAACTTAAAAAGCACAGCTATTAACTATGAACCTACTGATGCGTGCACAGCATTGCAGCGGCACGACGTCAGCAACATGTAGTCACAGGAGCGCCTGCTAGCGCTTCTTTATGTCATGTAGCGCTCCAAAGGCACCAGAGCGTTCTTTTAAGGGGTCGACTAACACAGAGCGTTCAACTTAAAAGTTTATACGAAATGAATATTGTTGTTAAAATGCACATACTGGTCTGAGATGGATGGAATGGTATTTATGTTGTTGGTACGACTGGAACTAGAGCAGGAGGGCTGCTTGTTGCCTGCTGCGCACTCTAAGTCTTGCCACTCACTGCTCAACTCTGGATTTTGAACAAGGTTCCGTAATCGTGTCTTGTTAAAAACCGCTGTTGAAGAACGTGTATTTCGCGGCTGAAGCTTATTTCGTGTCGAAATCTCATAACATGTGCCGGCGAAAGCTCGCGGAGAAACTGAAAATGAAGCACCAGTGAAGAATGTTATTCAGGAGTTGGTTAAAAATTTCGTGGAACAGGTTCAGTGTTAGACAAGACACGTGTCAGACAAAGGTCAGTTTTAACGACTCAGGTCATTCGGTACATTAAAGCAGCAGTTGCATTTACCCAATAATCTTCGCGTGGATTAAGCCAGGAAAAGAACATCTTAATTGGTTCAGCCCACACTGCAGTGAGAAGAATACTGAAATTCTGTCCGTACCGCATGTAGGTTTCCCATAAGCTGAATAATGCTGATTATATTAGAAGATCTACTGTCAGTGGTTCAAGACCCTCATTAGGGGCAACATTAGCATTTTAGATCAAGCTTTTTGCAAATGAGACTTGGTTTCGTCTTGGTGGGTATATTAATAACCAGAACTACCGGTCTGATGTACTGACAAGCTTGAAACTTTCATTGAGTGTCCCATACACCCACAAGAATTTGGCGTTTGGTGTGTGGTTTCATAGGTGACGAATAATAGGACCTTTGTTTTATGAAACAAGTGTGGATGCTGCCGTCTACCAAGACACTTCTTAGCCTTACTGCAAGACGATGAGCATGACTGTTGGTTGCAGTAGGATGGCGCTACTTTCCATACAGCTCGCTCTGTTATGCAGATGCTACAGATCTATTTTTTTGGTGAAATAATCATTTCGACAGGATTATGGCCAGCTAAATCCCCTGATCTTAGTATGCCAGACTTTTTTTCTGTGTGGCTAGTTAATAGATTTTGTTTACGGGAGCAATCTACTTACCCTGCACGAAATGAAGACAAACATTACGAAATATATCAAAGAAACAAACAGTGTCAAGCTAACAGCAGTAGCAGGGTCAAACGTGTCGAAAAGTGCATAGAAATGGATGGACAACGTTTCCAACACCTGCTGTAATTTATGATAACTTATTTCTAAGTTTGTCAATAAAATTTTATCCAGTGTGCTTAAAACGTCCCCTTTGAACAATTATACATGACTGTGCTTAACCTGACAGACTGTGCTTAACCTGACACACAATATTTTTAGCGCAACGCAATCTGACTTCCAATAATCCCTACAAAAGAATGGCCCTGACTAACATTAACCTATACCTTTCACAAATCACTTACCTCACAAAAATCTTCGTTACTGGAACTACTGCAATACAGCGAGCGCCACTACTGCCAGCTAAATATAAGATTCAAACTACGGAAGGCACTAACTACTGATAGGCATAGTTAGCAAATGAAAGATTTTAATAGAGAACAAACAATGTATTTACCTTAATAGTCATAATATATATAGCAGTTCATGACATCCATTCTGTACTCAAAAATCCGCCATCTCATTTCCCACATCCACCACTGCTGGCGGCTCACCTCCAAATGCGCAACGCTACGCGCTGTTCACATCCAGCTGCCGCTGCCCAACACTACAATGGCAGACAACAATGCAAACTAGCCACAGACTGCACACAGCACAACCAGTGATTTTCATATAGAGCGCTACGTAACGTTGCCAATAAGAAAACATAAACATCCTACTTACATGCTTATCTGATGTATTGCAGTCTTACAGACAATTTATTGCTGACGTAGCAAACGACATATTTTGCAGCTGGGTTTTCTCACAGATTATTCTGCAATTCTAAGAATCGGCAGATGCTAATAACAGCTGTCAGAGAGTACAGTCGGCTGTAAAAGACTGTCGCTGTGCTCTTCGGTATTAAAATCGCTGCCAGCTGTTGCTACGTAACAGTATTCGGAGCTAACAGATGAAGCCGAGACAATTAGAGCAGCTATCTGCCCTCAGTGGTTACGAAAGAACGGCCGTGGGAAAACGGAGCCGCGCCACGCAGTCGAGACCCGTCAACACAATGCCCGACAGATCACAACAGATAACGGCCGGCAGCGGGGAAGGAAACGTGCACGTGCTCACGAACTGATAACGCGAGAGCAGGTCTACAGCTACCTGACAACTCCAAATGCGGCCTTTCCGTAGTTTCACCTGACGTCTACTGTTGAATTCGGCGTACGTGGACTGTTGGCATGTCTTCAAATCGCCTGACAGAGTAAGGCTTTTCCCGCGGCTACGTTTTTATCTCGAGACACGAGGGTTGGTGCCGGATGTCGTGGAATCTGACGGAGGACCGCCATTTGTAAGGTTCTCCAAGGCATGAGGCCGCTCACTGTCCTGAACAAGATGTTGCAAAGCTCTTTGAGGAAAATAAATACTATTACTAAGGAATCTGCTGCACTACTGTATTTAAAACATAAGTTAGTCAACAGAGGATACGAAATTAAAAAAAAAAAATATCTTTCACGACAACAAAACGCTTAGTACCTGATGTAGTTACCTCTAGCGGCCGCACATGCTTCATGGCGATGTGACTAGAGATGGGGCATCCGCTCTTGAACTAATTCATAGAGTTCAATCTTTCAAAGGAGTGAACAATCAGTGATTCAGAAAAAAAGAACGGTAGCTCCAAACGTTTCCCACGGCAGAGAGAGAGAGAGAGAGAGAGAGAGAGAGAGAGACGGAGCATATCAGCAGCGCCTCTGCTGGTTAGAGCACAGTGCACGCCACACAACACAGCCAGCGCCGGCCTCTGCCCTGCTTCTACCTTGGCTGCCTGCATTGTGCAGTGCCCCATTGGATTTTGTGTTTCACATATGCCGTGCCGTCTCTGTGCGTCGTCTGCCGTGTGCACTGTGCAGTGTCTGGCACAGCTTAACTTCGCATCGCACTCTGTCGGCGATCGTTTCTGTCGCACATCCTGCCCTCTGGGCAGTTGATGCGAGCAACAGGACAGAGAGCCACCTAGCGGATAACATAGGAACTACTTGCAAAAACCTGCTCGCAAGGGAACGGACGATTTGTCTCGGAGCGGGTGAGTTCACCGCTCCCCTCCACCCTCGGAACTCGCCCGCTCAACGCTCACCCCACCATCTCGACTCTAGCCAGAGCGTCGAGCAAAGCGACTCAGGTGTCACTCTGGTCTCTGCGGTCTCAGCTCACGCAGTAATACAGCTCGCGGCTCGACCTGCTCGACTCAGCGCCTCTGCATCGGAGTTCGTCCCCACTGGATATTGTTCTTCGTAGTAATACCGCTATGTATATTACATTATTATGTTATGTATACATCAATTGTTTTTATTTTATTTTTATTTGTTTAAACTGATTAGATTAGGTTCCTGATGACTCCTCTTACTATAGGATTTTTATTATGGACACTCGAATTTACGCTTTAATTACGAGCGAACCGATAAACGTATCGCAAAATGTGATACACCAATATTTTCCTTGTTTTCTTCTGCGTAAGGCTATATGCAGCACTTTCGTTTTACAGTCAAATTTATATTTTTTTTTCTTATTCTGGTACGGATTTTGCGATTTTAGGCGTCTTCGAAAGGAAACGTTCACTTTAAAAATATATGGCTTGCGAGGTATTTGTATGAGGTTAATGAAATTTTAATACATTATAGCCAAATATATTGTTAATATAAATCTCAAGTTACAACATTTTCTGATCACCCAAAAAACCACGATAGTGCAAAATAAATCAATAATCAAAAACTTTGTCATATCGTGGAAATTTCAATAAACAATACAAAATTCTTACTCATTATCTGTGTTACTTCAAAATAGGATCAAATAAGATCAAAATACAGGTATAGTACTGGAATAAACCAAGTTTAAAGGGCAATGTGCCTTCCATTTATTTTCTATTGTAAATGAGTGGTGAGTCATGAAAAAGAGCTAATTCATTTCAGGGAGTGAACAGTTCTGATCCAATCTCTGAAAAGAACAGTTTTGCCCATCTCTAGATGTTACATCTATGATGGTTTATATTTATCCGTTATTAGTGAAAGCGAATTCGTCGAGTGATGTATTTAGAGATAAGCTATAGTTCGGGTCAAGTACACGATTTGATGACATTATAAACATTAAAACTGACGTGTTTCTGGAGGTGAACAGTTAGTAGCAGATATTTCAAAAAATCAAAACTAAAGTTCACACCATGAAAGTGGCATACTGAACAATCTTCGTCCCATTTTTCTACCGCCACCAGCCACGGCTAACCAAACACTTGCTGCGAGTTCTCCTGTGTACTGAGACGAGTTATCTCTGGTGTGTTTTCGTTGTACGTCCGCAGTATTGGTTCTGGTACGTATCTCCACGAGTACGCACGACGAGATGTTCTGCTGTAACTGTAATACGTTTACGCGCTACAGAATACACTTCACGTAAAATAAGACTACGGCAATCTTTCTCCTCACATACCACTAACAAATGAAAGGGCAAATAATTCTGGAAATGCGTGTACACCGAGCCACATGCCAAGTTGTGTCTTGCACAACAAATGTAGCTTTAGCTCCATGCTTTCGCTTAAAATGAACTAAATGATTTCAATATATTTGGGCCTACATGAATTAGAATACTAACCGTCCCGAATACGACCTCGAGGTACAATGTTCCTATTCAAGAAGCGCCACTTTACACTATTAATCCTTATTTCCGTGGGAGGAGACTCCTTAAACCTGATTGAACCGTGAATCTACTTTCAAAATCTTTTCTTAAGGAATTAAATTTATTTACTAACGATTCATCAAGAAAATTAACACATTTAATCACACTATGTGAGTGTGACGTAGTTGCCCAGTAGTAACTGATGAAAATGAAATTACCTTTAACAAATGGGAATTTTATTCATAAAAGCCTTTTCAAAAACATATTTAAAATTTATAAGCAGAAAAGCACCCTCGAAATATCAAGTTACAATTTTATTTAGAGGCAGAAAGAACAATATTGACAGTATGAGCCTTCGGGCTGAGAAGCTTGCCTGCTCCCTTTCAACACGGCCGTGGTCACGACCGCTCACAACAACCTCTGAAAGACTACAGTGGTGCAAACCTGCAACACACCAGATTACTTTAAACTGAAAATTTTAACAACTCACATAAACACATTAACTATGCACCCCGTAGGAGGGATGGAAATGGTACAAACACTCACACTAAGAAATTATTTGCCACCGAAAGTGCAATTTGTTTTTTAAAAAGACTCTTACGGTGGAAGGGTGGCAACTTTATAAAAATGACTGTTTAAATAAAACCCATGAAATTCAGACTTACATAAAATGTACAACATGCTCTACATTACACATATACCGCCTCGCAAGATGATAGGCAAGATAGAAACATTCACGAATTTGGCATTTACACCTTAATTCTATAAATTCGTTAACACCGGATCCGAAAAACATGAGAGAGGCAGCTATTAACGTATGGCAGATTGACAGGGGGATTACTGAACAACGCGAACCGCAGATTGCTCTAACCCCCCTCAACCCCACAAGGGAAAAACGGACCACCCAATTCACAAATAACCACCTTCCCGCGGGTGGGCAAACGGAGAAGAATGGTGGGACGACCCCAAAACAAAGCGGTTGGTGACCTCACCAAGAAAACAAGTAGAATTTAACAACATATCTCCAATCACTTAACTTCTAATAAACTGCGATTTCTGGCGAAGACCTGGCGCAGCACCCCCAACTCTCTCCCGAGCCGTCCGCTGCCAGCCGCTTCAACGGACGCAGGAAGGCGCGTCCCGTCTCACAGCGTCGCAGCTCGCCCCGGCCAGACCGATGTCGTGGGTTGACTCCTGTTGCTCTCGTGTGAGCCGCGAAGCCACTACCCCTTTCTATACGGCGCTGCCCACTGGACTCACGTGGGGACCCCACATGCGCCGACGCTCAAGGCAGACAAGTCATCTGTGTCTCAGTGCGCGACCGACCAACCGACCGATCCAACTGCCAATGACCGTTGCACGAGCAACTCGAGCAAACTGGCGGTTTAATGCGCAGACTCAGATGCAGGAAACCAGCCCCGACCGGGCGACCACTAGCTGAGTTCTATTACTGGCACAGTGGCAAGACTCTCATTTTCTGGCTTAAAGTTTGATCCAAACGACAGACATACTCACACTGCGACGACAGACACTAACTGCCGCACAAATGTGAACGAGAGACAGACCAGCAACTGGTGACGCGAGACTGATCTAGCTTCACTTCGACTGACCACACTGCCGATATTTTTTTTTCTTTATTGTGATTTCATTCCCCTGCCCCATATGGGCAGGGGAGGGCTGTCAGCAGCACAATCCGCCGCTCTTCAGCTGAGAGACACGACAAATAAAACAAGAATAAAATGATACATACATAAGGAGATAAACCCTGCCGAGCTCATAGCGCCCCTTAAAAGCACGTGAACAGGCAACCTTTCCCCTTTCCCACCAGAGGGAGACACCAAAGCTGCGATTGCCCCGGCGGCGCCACCGCCAGAAACGGAGGGCGACTGCTTCACACTACGCGCTGCGGCGCGCTCTTCAAAACAGCAATTTTTTTTTTTACCATGGCTCACTGATATGCTCAGCATTGCATTTTATTGTCAACGTTTATTTACTTTTATTATCTTTAGGGCCTACTATACCCATTGACAATACGTACAGATCTACAAGAATGCAGCTGTGTTTAGAGGACATCGTCCTTATGCCCACCTGAGGCAATACAACACAGTTGTGGCTACTAAAACATAAATTCTTTTTCTTCATCATACAGGATGATTCAAAAAAACGTTTACAGTCTTACATGGCACATCGGGCGTACAACAAGGATCAGTTATCACATAAGAACCAGGGCAGGCAAAGGCCATCCGAGGTTCCTAAATGGCATTGCAATTATTTAGTCACGAGCTAGAAATGGACGTGCACTGCAGGAAATACTCAAAGTGTTGTCCAGATGCATCTAGACACGCCTGATGTCGACGCTGCATTGAACGCCACACTCTCTCAAAGATCTCGAAGACATCCTCCAGCCGCAACAATCCTGTCCATTAGGTCCTCCGACGATGTAGCAGGTATTTTATATACGAGACCCTCCAGATACCCGCATAGGAAAAAAAGAACCGGGAACAGATCGAACGATCGTTGTGGCCATGCGATTGGCCCACCGCGACCAATCCAACGGATGGGGAAGGTTGCCTGCACATGTGCCCTCGCCTATCTGCTGAAATGCGCAGTGACTCCGTCGTGCTCAAATCGAATGCGGCGACGAATAAGAATGGGAAAAATTATTCAATGTGACCGGCAGACCCTCTCGCAGGAATACGAGAGAAGTGCGACTATCAAGTCTCTCCGGGAGAGTGTACAGACCAATTAAACACTCTACGACGATGCCAGCCCATAATTTAAGGGTAAATTTGCGTTGTGAGATATGTGTACGTGTAGCATGTCGGTTCACGTCCACCTACGCATGCAGGTTGTGAATGTTGACCACACCATCGAGCGAAGCTGACCGTAGCGTCGTCTAGTGGCGTTTGCGACGCCCGGTTCCTTTGTCATTATTTGTCCTTTTGTATGCCCGATGTGCCATGCCAGTTTGTAAACGTTTTTTGAATCAGTCTGTATATATAACCACGTTTATTATTATTACTGTGACTGATAAAATCAAATGTTGTATACATATTGTGAAATATATACAAATTATGTTTATCATTAACTGAATTTTCCGTCGGTGCTTGGCAGAACATGATAACAATATTAAAAAAGAAAACACTTCCTGCTGGCCGGAGTGGCCGAGCGGTTCTAGGCGCTGCTGTGTGGAACCTCGAGACCGCTACTGTCGCAGGCTCGAATCCTGCCTCGGGCATGGATGTGTGTGATGTCCTTAGGTTAGTTAGGTTTAAGTAATTCTAAGTTCTAGGGGACTGATGACCCCAGATGTTAAGTCCCATAGTGCTCAGAGCCATTTGAACCATAACATTTACTAATGTTCTGCAAAATTATAAATATGTAGTCACAAACCGGCTTTCGACTTCCCAGGCCATCTTCAGGTGACAACTGAACGTCTTAAATACAGATGAAGATGAAGTGCGACTTACACAGATACTATTTGTCTAAAAGATACAAAACTGACAGTGTTTACATAGGGAAACACTGCAATAATTACATTAACTAAAAAAGGGGTAAACAAAAATTTTTTAAGGAGATGCACAAAAATTTCAGTTAACGTGATTATTATAATGCTTTCCGATGCACACACTGGCATTTTTGTATCTTCCATAGAAATAACATCTATATAAAACAATGCTTCAAATGGCTCTGAGCACTATGAAACTTAACAGCTGTGGTCATCAGTCCCCTAGAACTTAGAACTACTGAAACCTAACTAACCTAAGGACATCACACACATCCATGCCCGAGGCAGGATTCGAACCTGCGACCGTAGCAGTCGCGCGGTTCCGGACTGCGCGCCTAGAACCGCGAGACCACCGCGGCCGGCGCATCTATATAAGTCGCACTTCATGTTCATCTGTGTCTGCGACATTCAGTTGTCACCTGAAGATGGCTTGAGAAGACGAAAGCCTCTTCGTGACCAAATAAATATAATTTTGTAGAATATTAGGAAGTGATTTCCTTTTTGATATAACAAAGTATATGTTCACAGTTGCAAATTATATGAAATACGAGGACACTGAAGAGGTACATAGAAGAGCAGGCGGGAGCTACGACGACCTTGAAAACAAAAAAGCTACAGGCAAGTGCAGCATCGACAGTGAAATTCTAAAGTACAGTGGAACCTCTGTCCACCTGAGGACTGCTAAATCTGTTCAACACGTTTTGGCAAACAACTGTCACACCAAGAGCACGGCAACAAGCAAAAGTTATGTTGCTGTTTAATAAACGAGACATAGAAGTAACTGGTGGAATTATCGAGGGATTAGTTTCCTATACACAACATACAAGACCTACGCTAGGATACTGAAGGGCATATAATACCTGTTGATTTGTCAGGTGAAGAACAAATGGGTTTCCATACAGGAAGATTGACAACAGATTCAGTATTTGTGATGAAACGAATCTATGAAAAACGCAGAAATTAATCGAGAGACACACTTAGCATTTGTTTATCTGGAAGAACCCTTTGACAAAGTTAATAGAGAAAAACGTGGAGAATAATGAAAAAAATAGGGTATCCATGCCATTTCACAAAGTCCTTAAGAAGTCTATACAAGAAAACAATGATCATGTTAGACATAAATGGAGAGCAGGCAACACCCCTCATCACTAACACGGCGGTCAGACATGGATGTAGTTAATGTAGTTAATATACGCATAGGGGATTAACTGCGTAAATGGAAAACCATGTTTCATGATGTCATGGCGGTATTAGAACAAACAAAGAGACTACTCTGAATTGTATTTTATATGTAGATGCTGTCAAAGTTTTAACAGAGAAAGAGAGTGACCTGTTGGGGGGAAGTTACCTTCTAAGATAGCCGAAGACAAAAAAGCTAAACCAATGGTCTATAAGAACCAAAATGGTAGTGTACAATACAATAGCAGAACAGGTCAGCCACTTTAATTATCCCTTATGTTAGATTAGATTAGATTAGATTTACTTTCATTCCAATTGATCCGTAGTGAGGAGGTCCTCCAGGATGTGGAACATGTCAGAAAAACAACAATACACGACAAATATTTACAACTAAAACAAATAAGCTAATGTACCATTCCACAGGTCCCAAGTGGAATGATCGTCATTTTTTAATGAACACTAAGAGTCATTTTACAAATACTAATGCACTGAATTTAAACTAAAAAGGTTTTTTATTTATGTATAAGGCAATAAACATGTAATACAACTATTGTAGTACTTATTTACAATGAACACATTACTGCACTGAAATGGTGCAGAAGTTAGATTATACTTACACACACACACACACACACACACACACAAACACACACACACACACACACACACACACACACACACACAAATTTTCAATGAACACATTACTGCACTGAAATTGTGCAGAAGTTATGTTGTACTTATATACAAATCAGTTGGTTTTACTAAGAAATTCATCAATGGAGTAGAAGGAGTTGGCCACCAATAAATCCTTTAGGCTTCTCTTAAACTGAATTTCATTGGTTGTTAAGCTTTTTATGGCTGCTGGCAAGTTATTGAAAATGTGTGTTCCTGAATAATGCACACCTTTTTGTACAAGACTAAGTGACTTTAAATCCTTGTGAAGATTATTCTTATTTCTAGTATTGATTCCATGAATTGAGCTGTTGGTTTGTAAAAGTGATATATTTTTAATGACAAATTTCATTAAGGAATAAATATATTGGGAAGCAGTAGTTAGTATCCCTAGTTCCCTAAACAGTTTCTGCAGGATGTTCTTGAGTTCACACCACATATAACTCTTACTGCACGTTTTTGTGCCCGGAAAACTTTAGCTTGGCTTGATGAATTACCCCAGGAAATAATCCCATATGACATTATGGAATGAAAGTAAGCATAGTATGCCAGCTTTTTCATTTTTATATCCCCTATGTCTGACAAAATTCGCATTGCAAACAGAGATTTGTTAAGACGCTTCAGCAATTCTGTGGTGTGGTCCTCCCAGTTGAATTTATTATGAAGCTGTAATCCCAAGAATTTAACACTGTCCACTTCTTCTATCTTCTTGTCATCATATGTTAGACATATACTCTTGGGACACCCCTTACAAGTTCTGAACTGCATGTAGTGGGTTTTTTCAAAGTTTAGTGACAAAGAATTGGCTAGGAACCAGTGATTAATGTCCACAAATATTTTATTGGCTGATCTTTCTAAGACTACACTTGATTTGCTATTTACTGCAATGTTTGTATCGTCGGCAAACAAAACAAACTTGGCATCTGGTAATGTTACTGATGAAAGGTCATTGATATACACAAGAAAAAGTAAGGGCCCCAAAATAGAACCTTGTGGGACCCCACATGTAATTAGTTATATCACATACGAGTATAATTAAGCTATGTACAAAAAAGTAGTTAAATTTGAAAACAATAAACAGATAATTTAGAAACAAGCCACAAGAAGAAACACGAAGTTATATAAAGTAATGGCTTTCCCCACATTACTCTACGGAAGTGAGTCGTGGTCGTTTACAAACAACAAGAAAGTAAGATCCACGCAGCCGAAGTGACATTTCTTAGTGTTGTGAAAGTCTGTACCAGAGTACACAGATTAAGAAACAGCGACATTAGGAAAGAATTAAACACATTTAACGTAAGAAATAAAATCGAAGACAGCAGAAGAAACTGGAATAAACGTCTCGACAGAGTGAACAGTGGCAGACTACCTCACAAAGTGAAAGACTACGTTATGAAGTAAGAAAGTGAAACGTTCGTCTGAAACGTTCGGCGAATGGTTTCAGAAAGTAAAGGAAACTAGAGTTACAAACAAAACACCTTACTAGCGTTCAAAGCAACCACCATTAGCTACAGCAATCTTCAGACATCGGTTTTAAAGCTGTTCGCCACTGTTAGCAAATAATCGTTCGATGACCAGTGGTCACACGTTGTTTGATATGCGTACCATTACGGCAGATGAGAGATTGTGCTATTCACACCAAAGGATAGCGAGTGCCATGGTGGTCATCGTGTTCTCCACCTGCCCCGGCTGAAGATTCGTGACGGGATCAAGCCCTTGCTGTCGGAAAAAGATGGTTGACATTGTCTTCATCTTGGATTTTGTCAGTCGAATTTTACTGAGTGACGGGGAAGACGATGAACACCATGCCATTGACTCTTGCTTGGTCTCTGGTACTACCAGCTCTCACCTCCTGTAACGATGCGGGTGTCCGAAAGGAGTAACCAGGTTCTTCGATCGATTCCTCAAGAAACGTCTGCTCACTGTTTACAACAGGTTTAAAACCAATGTGGCACGTGTGCTGTAGTTAATGGTGATTACTTTGAAGTCCAGTAAAGATATTTTGTTTGTAGCTCTTGTTTCCTTTTCCTTTGTTTCCTGAGACCATTCACAGGAATTTTTGCAGACGCACTTTATACAATAAGGTAGTACGAAGAAGTCTGGGAAGGCCAAGAAAGAGGTGGACACCGTAACAGAAAATCGCCTGATACCTGAACTGCAGAACAGTACTAGGACTGTTTTATAAAACTACGTTGTAGGCATAGTGGTAGTGTCAGGAACCTGCGCGCATCAACCGGTGGGACTTCACATCAAAGGTGCTAAGGAATGTTGTGAGCGAGGAATAGCAGTTAGCAACACCTGTGCCAGCATTATTGGCAACCACAAACTTTGCAGTATACAGGGAACTTTACTACTTTCTAATGGAAGCGAAAAGAGAGATATGCATTAACTCACGTTAACTAAATGACTTCGGTAATCTCAGTATGTTACTTCACGATAGTTTTGTTTTTTATGTCATTTTCGTTAGTGTTTGTTTTTATCCCACTTGTTTTTGCATCCACACCAAATGTGATTTTCTTTGGAGTATGGCAGTATGAGAAGTACACTCCTGGAAACGGAAAAAAGAACACATTGACACCGGTGTGTCAGACCCACCATACTTGCTCCGGACACTGCGAGAGGGCTGTACAAGCAATGATCACACGCACGGCACAGCGGACACACCAGGAACCGCGGTGTTGGCCGTCGAATGGCGCTAGCTGCGCAGCATTTGTGCACCGCCGCCGTCAGTGTCAGCCACTTTGCCGTGGCATACGGAGCTCCATCGCAGTCTTTAACACTGGTAGCATGCCGCGACAGCGTGGACGTGAACCGTATGTGCAGTTGACGGACTTTGAGCGAGGGCGTATAGTGGGCATGCGGGAGGCCGGGTGGACGTACCGCCGAATTGCTCAACACGTGGGGCGTGAGGTCTCCACAGTACATCGATGTTGTCGCCAGTGGTCAGCGGAAGGTGCACGTGCCCGTCGACCTGGGACCGGACCGCAGCGACGCACGGATGCACGCCAAGACCGTAGGATCCTACGCAGTGCCGTAGGGGACCGCACCGCCACTTCCCAGCAAATTAGGGACACTGTTGCTCCTGGGGTATCGGCGAGGACCATTCGCAACCGTCTCCATGAAGCTGGGCTACGGTCCCGCACACCGTTAAGCCGTCTTCCGCTCACGCCCCAACATCGTGCAGCCCGCCTCCAGTGGTGTCGCGACAGGCGTGAATGGAGGGACGAATGGAGACGTGTCGTCTTCAGCGATGAGAGTCGCTTCTGCCTTGGTGCCAATGATGGTCGTATGCGTGTTTGGCGCCGTGCAGGTGAGCGCCACAATCAGGACTGCATACGACCGAGGCACACAGGGCCAACACCCGGCATCATGGTGTGGGGAGCGATCTCCTACACTGGCCGTACACCACTGGTGATCGTCGAGGGGACACTCAATACTGCACGGTACATCCAAACCGTCATCGAACCCATCGTTCTACCATTCCTAGACCGGCAAGGGAACTTGCTGTTCCAACATGACAATGCACGTCCGCATGTATCCCGTGCCACCCAACGTGCTCTAGAAGGTGTAAGTCAACTACCCTGGCCAGCAAGATCTCCGGATCTGTCCCCCATTGAGCATGTTTGGGACTGGATGAAGCGTCGTCTCACGCGGTCTGCACGTCCAGCGCGAACGCTGGTCCAACGGAGGCGCCAGGTGGAAATGGCATGGCAAGCCGTTCCACAGGACTACATCCAGCATCTCTACGATCGTCTCCATGAGAGAATAGCAGCCTGCATTGCTGCGAAAGGTGGATATACACTGTACTAGTGCCGACATTGTGCATGCTCTGTTGCCTGTGTCTATGTGCCTGTGGTTCTGTCAGTGTGATCATGTGATGTATCTGACCCCAGGAATGTGTCAATAAAGTTTCCCCTTCCTGGGACAATGAATTCACGGTGTTCTTATTTCAATTTCCAGGAGTGTACTAAAAGGCCAATAAAACAAAAACAAAAAAAACAGAAGTCGTTTTAGTGCACACAGTGTTTGCGCCAGAAAAGTTTCATAGGCCGTCGTATGTGACGAGAAGTCTGTTAAAAACTAAAATGATACAAAGGCCGATGAAACGCTCTAAGCGCTTCGGTCGAGTCACCTTGGCGGGTAGCCTAACTGTGCAGGCGAGCCCTGCTGCCGTGAAAAGCCCGAATCACAGTGTGGAACACCTTTGACAAAGATCTTTCATAAAAGTCCTTTTTCAAAAGATTTGTCGGTGTATTAGGGTTGCTTTTATCAAAGGTGTTTGGTCCTCTCTTCTGTGAAAGTCTGCCGTTTTATACTTGGTGCTTGCTCACGGTGAAACTTCTACAGTGACATCTAAGTTTATGTAGTGAGTTACTACTAACACCGTGACAGTTTATAAATAGGAAGATAAGTAAGAAGATAATCCGAAACATTCAGATAACAAAATCCATAACAAGCGGTTAGAATCGTGCAAGTAAACAGCAGCAAATATCAGCTGCTTTAGAAGCAGCTGTGCTGTGAACGATCTAAACAAAGATAAAAAGAACTGGGGTAAGGAATTAATATCCGGCGGAGTAGCTGAAAGCAATTTGCGTGAAACGGTGATTAATTTATTTTACGTAGTGAAACCACATTGCGAGCATATACTATGTACCCCATCTTTTACGTTAATGTTTGTTTATACACTGCAAGAATAATGAAGAACAGCGCAAGCACACTTGATGTACCGATGTATAGACCCGATATGTATTTGTTTCCTTTACTAAATTTCCTCGAGAAAACCATAAATGTCTATGAAGCCGAAATAATCTCGATTATGAACAGTCGGCAAACAATGATCCGCAAACATTCACAGAAGACATTAGCAACCTAATTAATCTTCGTATTTCGTACATTTAGGTCATACATTCGCCAAGGAACGTTTACAGCACCGCCATAGAGATTTAAATTGTCCTCTAATTTTTTTCGTTATGTTAAGTCTGTCCTGGGACTGATTGGTATGCTTTAGCCCGTATTTCTTCACATTCATCAGCATTGTGAGTTTCAAATTTTCAGCTGCAGCTAAAACTACCTGCCGAGCGCATAAATGTTTCCCTCTGATAGTTAATAGATTCACCCACACAGCACACCCACACTGACACACACACACACACACACCATTAAATTTTACTTTTTGTCTGGGACAACTGGTAACATCGTCCCAAAGTAAACTGAAGCAGACCGAATTCCCGGTTCTGACCAAGGTTTTCTGGAGGTTTATCCTGGTTAGTTAGTTTCATGTTCTCTGGATGATTCGCACGATTCTACGGAGAAACAATACAGTCAACCGGTTGCCAGTAATTTTTTAATACATTGATGTGGGTTCGACACCTCTAAGGAAGTCTTCATCAGAATGGAATATTAACAACCGTAAATTTACAGAGCGGGAAGGCAGTAATCACAGTTTCGAGCAGACATGCTCAAGGGAAAAATTAAAAATTGTACGATTTGTACGATTAATCGTAATGATGTGGGAGGAGTTATTTTACAGTCACATTACACATTCATATGTAAATATACCAGTTCTTGTTATACTCTTCAGTCCGAAGAATGGTATTAATGCAGCTCTCCATGCTACTCCATCCTGTGCAAGCTGCTTCATCTCTGAATAACTAGTGCAACCTACATTCTTCTAAATCTGTTTGCTGGCTTCATCTCTTGGTCTCCCTTTGTTCCCACTCTTCCCTCCAATACGAAACTGGTGATCCCTTCATATCTCATGTAACGTACTCTCTTCTTGTTATTGTTTTTGTTTTTTGTTATTGTTTTTTGTTATTGTAGTTGTAGAGATATGAAATTATTTTAGCGGTTTGCTTAGTCAGCCGTACTTCGGAATTTTTTGACATTAAATGGAGCCTGAAACTTGCGTAATAAATACTTCGCGTGAAGTGCGATTTGCGGCATAAACAAAAATTAATTGCGGAGATGCAATCCACAGAATATTAACAGAAAAGCTTTAGAACAATGCGCACGACTGACTAGACACATTCAGAGGGTACGTACATTCGCGTACGAGTGGTTGCGATCTGATGAGAAAGATCTATCTTAATTTTTTTTGTGTAAAATAATTACGTCGTAACACATTCGGAGATTGCGAACGTACAATCAGTGTAGAGGCACGTACTTTCTATCATTCCCCGTGTCCTGGGTAAAAGAATTGCAATTATTTAAATTTAAGAATATTTCTTTTTCAATCGAACTCCTATTTTTATACGATAAGGAAGAGTGCAGGTTCTGAATGTCTAGGCAAAAACACATCGAAATTAATCTTAGCGGCCACCAAAGGAAAGTAGTGAGCACAATCACGTACCTCTATTGTTGAGCAGCGCCGTCGTAAAGATCGTCGCCTCCATCTAAAATTCGCCTTCTCGAATTAACAGAACAATTTGTACTCCATTGGTATGGGATTTAGGCTTGATGTTGACAGAAATTATAAAACACATTTTTCATCATTTAACACCATTTAACACACACATAGACATGAAACTATACGGTACGCCTTTACTCCAGCACATCAGAACAAAAAGGTACTTAATGCTAGAAGTAATAAAAGAATCTCTAAATTAGTCCTTTGTCTCTCAATGATAAAAAAGTTTTTTTAGAGTATTCCTCTGATATGACAGTCGAACAAATTTTCTTCTTGTATCTTTGAGATTAAATTACAACATTTTTTAGTTCCTTTTCACTCATAATGTATCCTACCAATCGATCCCTTCTACAAGTCAGATTGTGCTACAAATTTCTTTCTCCTCAATTCTGTTCAGTACCTTCTCATTAGTTACGCGATCTAACCACCTAATCTTCAGCGTACGTCTGTAGCACCACATTTCAAAAGCTTCTATTCACTTCAATACATGGCTACACTCCATACAAATACTTTCAGAAACGACTTCCCGACTCTTAAATGTATATGCGATGTCAACGAACTTCTATTCTTCAGAAACTTTTTCTGGCCAATGCCAGTCTACATTCTGTATCCTCTCTACTTCGGCCATTGTCAGTTATCTTGATGCCCAAATAGCGAAACTCATCTACTACTTTAAGTGTCCTGTTTCCTAATCTGATTTCCTCAGCATCACCTGATTTAATATGACTACATTCCATTATCTTCGTTTTCCTTTTGTTGATGTTCATCTTTATATACTCCTTCCAAGACCCTATCCATGCCATTCAACTGCTCTTCCATATCCTTTGCTCTCTCTAAGACAATTACAATGTCAACAGCAAACCTTAAAGTTTTCCTTTCCTCTTCCTGGACTTTAATTCCTACTCGAAATTTTTCTTTGGTTTCCATTACTGCTTGGTCAATGTACAGATTGAATAACATCGGGTATAAGCTATAACTCTGTCTCACTGCCTTCTTAGACACTACTTCCATTCCATACCCACTTCGCTGCCTGTTTTTTACCCTTCAGAATTTCAAAGCGAGTATTCCAGTCGACATTGTCAAAGTCGACCAATAAAGCAAGCAGGGAGCTAAACGTACCACAGCCGACGGTTTGGAAAATCTTACGGAAAAGGCTAAAGCAGAAGCCTTACCGTTTACAATTGCTACAAGCCCTGACACCCGATGACAGAGTCAAACGCTTTGAATTTTCGGCGCGGTTGCAACAGCTCATGGAAGAGGATGCGTTCAGTGCGAAACTTGTTTTCAGTGATGAAGCGACATTTTTTCTTAATGGTGAAGTGAACAGACACAATGTGCGAATCTGGGCGGTAGAGAATCCTCACGCATTCGTGCAGCAAATTCGCCATTCACCAAAAGTTAACGTGTTTTGTGCAATCTCACGGTTTAAAGTTTACGGCCCCTTTTTCTTCTGCGAAAAAAACGTTACAGTACACGTGTAACTGGACATGCTGGAAAATTGGCTCATGCCACAACTGGAGACCGACAGCGCCGACTTCATCTTTCAACAGGATGGTGCTCCACCGCACTTCCATCATGATGTTCGGCATTTCTTAAAGAGGAGATTGGAAAACAGATGGATCGGTCGTGGTGGAGATCATGATCAGCAATTAATGTCATGGCCTCCACGCTCTCCCGACTTAACCCCATGCGATTTCTTTCTGTGGGGTTATGTGAAAGATTCAGTGTTTAAACCTCCTCTACCAATAAACGTGTCAGAACTCCGAGCTCGCATCAACGATGCTTTCGAACTCATTGATGGGGAGATGCTGCGCCGAGTGTGGGGCACATATCGAACATTTGCAAATGCCTAAAAAAACTTTTTGAGTTTTTGTATGTGTGTGCAAAGCATTGTGAAAATATCTCAAATAATGAAGTTATTGTAGAGCTGTGAAATCGCTTCAATCATTTGTAATAACCCTGTACTTACAATTAAATGTTACAATCGCGGTCTCAATTGAATGGAAATAATGTACCTTCCTTACTACTGGACATACTCATCCCTTTGCCTTCACAGTATCCCAAGTCAAATCCATACCCACCTTACCGTTGAACATAGTCACTTTCTTTACACAAAAATAAACTTTATAAACCTCATGCTCAAATGCGAACATATCACGCACCCAGCACTAATACTACACTCCTGGAAATGGAAAAAAGAACACATTGACACCGGTGTGTCAGACCCACCATACTTGCTCCGGACACTGCGAGAGGGCTGTACAAGCAATGATCACACGCACGGCACAGCGGACACACCAGGAACCGCGGTGTTGGCCGTCGAATGGCGCTAGCTGCGCAGCATTTGTGCACCGCCGCCGTCAGTGTCAGCCAGTTTGCCGTGGCATACGGAGCTCCATCGCAGTCTTTAACACTGGTAGCATGCCGCGACAGCGTGGACGTGAACCGTATGTGCAGTTGACGGACTTTGAGCGAGGGCGTATAGTGGGCATGCGGGAGGCCGGGTGGACGTACCGCCGAATTGCTCAACACGTGGGGCGCGAGGTCTCCACAGTACATCGATGTTGTCGCCAGTGGTCGGCGGAAGGTGCACGTGCCCGTCGACCTGGGACCGGACCGCAGCGACGCACGGATGCACGCCAAGACCGTAGGATCCTACGCAGTGCCGTAGGGGACCGCACCGTCACTTCCCAGCAAATTAGGGACACTGTTGCTCCTGGGGTATCGGCGAGGACCATTCGCAACCGTCTCCATGAAGCTGGGCTACGGTCCCGCCCACCGTTAGGCCGTCTTCCGCTCACGCCCCAACATCGTGCAGCCCGCCTCCAGTGGTGTCGCGACAGGCGTGAATGGAGGGACGAATGGAGACGTGTCGTCTTCAGCGATGAGAGTCGCTCCTGCCTTGGTGCCAATGATGGTCGTATGCGTGTTTGGCGCCGTGCAGGTGAGCGCCACAATCAGGACTGCATACGACCGAGGCACACAGGGCCAACACCCGGCATCATGGTGTGGGGAGCGATCTCCTACACTGGCCGTACACCACTGGTGATCGTCGAGGGAACACTGAATAGTGCACGGTACATCCAAACCGTCATCGAACCCATCGTTCTACCATTCCTAGACCGGCAAGGGAACTTGCTGTTCCAACAGGACAATGCACGTCCGCATGTATCCCGTGCCACCCAACGTGCTCTAGAAGGTGTAAGTCAACTACCCTGGCCAGCAAGATCTCCGGATCTGTCCCCCATTGAGCATGTTTGGGACTGGATGAAGCGTCGTCTCACGCGGTCTGCACGTCCAGCGCGAACGCTGGTCCAACGGAGGCGCCAGGTGGAAATGGCATGGCAAGCCGTTCCACAGGACTACATCCAGCATCTCTACGATCGTCTCCATGGGAGAATAGCAGCCTGCATTGCTGCGAAAGGTGGATATACACTATACTAGTGCCGACATTGTTCATGCTCTGTTGCCTGTGTCTATGTGCCTGTGGTTCTGTCAGTGTGATCATGTGATGTATCTGAGCCCAGGAATGTGTCAATAAAGTTTCCCCTTCCTGGGACAATGAATTCACGGTGTTCTTATTTTAAATTCCAGGAGTGTATGTATAATACTTCGTCAATAACTGTTTGCCTACGATACGAAATAATACTGACCAATAATCAACGATCCGTGTGCATGTCTCTTACATTCTTCCTGCGAGTCCTACCACCCTGCATAGACGTAATCGACCACATGTTAAAGAAAACACAAGATCCCAAGAACTGCTGCATGTTAGTGTCACAAGCGGTCTTTCTTCTACAGGTGCGCACAAGTATCCATGTTAAATGTTATACCCTCTTTACAAATCGAGGTACGACATTAGCCCTGAATGATGCGGTGTTTTCCAGGTTAATGCCTTGACGGTGATCGTACGAATACGTATTATCAGCCAAAGATGCAACCTCGTCATAAAATCAATGAACTTTGAAAGCGATTCTGCTATGGAACGTGGTACATAAGATGTATTTGCAACTACCTCACACCGCCGCAAGTAGAAAATTCTTTAGTATTTGCAATGCATTCTGTCTCGAGACCATATCAGAGGTTCCGCAATGTATCCGCCGACTTATAGGCGATGACTGATTACGAAGGAGCACAGACAGTAGTAGTAGTAGCAGTAGTAGTAGATGACGTACCGATTGAGGTCCTAAGGCGAAAAAATGTACACAAGCTTCCCAGATATCTAGTGTTACGCTATATGTTAGAAATTATGTCCATCATTTGGAATCAGGTCTTTCCATTCAAGCACTTACATGCATAGGCTCACACCCACAAGTGAATCATATTTCTTGCACTCTAATGTCTCTCAATGAGGCACCTTCATCGAACCTGTCTGGCTCACACCCACAAGTGAATCATATTTCTTGCACTCTAATATCTCTCAATGAGGCACCTTCATCGAACCTGTCTGGTACAGTAAAATTGCTATGTGGTTTTAGTCACACCCTACACATCTTGCAGTTGCACACATTTCTACAGCTTTTCACAAGTGTTCGTTCCAATTTCAGTCGAAACTGAGCAGATGTTGGAGAAAGACATACCCACCACCTTCTGTACCCCAGCAGAAACAGAACAACCTTAGTTACTGCATCAGGGTCGTGTTTTGAGCATTCGGTGGAAATTCTCGCAATGTGGTACATCCCCAAACTAGATACAAGTACTACAGATCACTGTCCATTCAAATCAATCAGCCCAACATGCTATCAACGTTATTCTCTACCCTCCACATAGAAAAATTACACACTATAACAGCTCATACTATTTACAAGTCATCTAGGTATCGATGCGGATCCAATGACGCATAACTGCGGCGGACCTCCAACGTGGAGAAACAGATTCCACAATCAGACTTTAAGTGGCCTCTGCGTCGCCTGTATATATTTAATAGGATCCTGTCCACATAGGCGTCTGCAGTACCAGTAGCAGTTTGAAGTGGGGAATTGTGAGCGCCGTTAGGAATGCTTGGATGGCTGCACTCTGCGCTATTCTGGGTTCAAAAATGGTTCAAATGGCTCTGATCACTATGGGACTGAACATCTGTGGTCATCAGTCCCCTAGAACTTAGAACTACTTAAACCTAACTAACCTAAGGACGTCACACACATCCATGTCCGAGGCAGGATTCGAACCTGCGACCGTAGCGGTCGCGCGGTTCCAGACTGTAGCGCCTAGAACCGCTCGGCCACCGCAGGGTGTTGAACCTCGACTTGCCTTGCAGCAGTTGCCGTGAAGTCTCCACGTCCCAATAATGCATACTATGCCGATTCACGTGACCACGATTCGTAAAAGTTGCTTCATCAGAGATAAGTAGCTGTGAATGAAAATCATCATTTGCCACAAGCTCTTGTTGTATCCAATTGCCAAAGTTCAAGCGGCTTTGAAAGGGCTTGATGCAACGACAGGTGATAGGGGTGATATTCGTGTTCATGGGGTATACGCTGAACACTTCGTTGCGAAATTCCTGCACCTCGTGCAGTTTGCCGCTAACTAATGTGCAGCAGTTGCAGCTAAAACATCCACTGCGGCGTTTTCGGTCGTCGCAGGCAGTGGTCGGACTGTTCGTGTAGTTAGAACACTTCCAACTGCAGTAAACAGTCAGATAATACTGCGAAATGAAAGAAGGAACATTTCTCTCAGGGAACAGGTCCGCATACCATCGACGAGCTTCTGCCACATGAATATTTGACGCAATGTACGAAGCAATGATGTGCACCCTCTCTGCAATGATCAACATCGTTGCACATGTAGGAAGAGGTGCTTACGGTTCGAATGTTTGCCTCGCGCCGCCGTTTCCTTGACCGTCGTTTGCGGTACGGCCACAGTCGCGCCCTTGTAGTGTTGCACCTACAGCGAGAGTCTGAAAACAGACTGCAACACATGTGCATCAAAGACGTTTATTTGAATAGTATAAAAATATCTCAGGCAGTGTTTTACATACAGGATATTCTACTAACACTTTCCTACAGTTTGTAACCCATTTTTATTTGTGTCGATTACTGCGACATCTATCACGCAGTGATAAAATTGTTCCACACAAGACTTACGTATTGTTTTCCGGAGAGTCCGAGTCCGCGATAGAAACTGGGGGTTCCTACTGATGATTTCAAAGTTGAGCCCCTCCCACCGTCTGGGGGACGGGGCAGGGGACTCGAGTACAGTGTCACTGGATGTCAGCTTTGGAGACGAACAACTTTTATATCGAACTTCTTTACATCCGGGTTGTAGTGTGCCAGACATTTCCACAAACAGACTTGACGCCCGACCCGGTATAACGTGAACAGGAAGGGCCAGAACACATTTCTCTGGACCACTCTAAGCTACATATAGGCTGATGTGTACCTCAGTCGATTTCTTACGACAGCAACTCGACGTGACATGGACTCAACAAGTGGAAGTCCCTTGCAGAAATATCATGCTACGCTGCCTCTACAGCCGTTCATAACCACGAAAATGTCGTCGGTGCAGGATGTTATGCACGAACTGCCCTCAAGATTATGTTCCGTAAACGTTCGACGCGCTTCATGTCGGTCGATCTGAGTGGCCAAATCACTCGCTCGAATTGTCAAGAATGTTCTTCAAACCAATCGCGGTCAGTCGTAGGTCGGTGACGCGACACTGTTGTTTGGGCACATGAAGTCCCTGAATGGCTGCAGATTGTCTGCAAGTAGCCGAACATAACCATTTAATCATTTCCAGTCAATGATCGGTTCACTCGGACCAGAGGACCCAATCCGTTCCATGTAAGCACAGGTCACACCGTTATGGAGCCACGTGCAGCGTGCACAGTGGCTTATTGACAACTTGGGTCCATGGCTTCATGGAATCTGCGCCATACCCGGACCCTACCATCACCTCTCACCAACTGAAACTGGGACTCATCTGACCAGGCCACAGTTTTCTAGACGTCGAGAGTCCAACCGATATAGCCTTGAGCCCAGGAGCGGTGCTGCAGGTGATGACGTGCTATTAGCAAAAGCACTGACGTCAGTGCTGCCCCAGGCCATTAATGCCACATTTCTACGCACTGCTCTAACGGGTACGCTCATCGTACGTTCCGTACCGACATCTGAGGTTATTTCACGCAGAGCTGTTTGTCTGTTCTCACTGACAACTCTGAGCAAATGCCGCTGCTCACGATCGTTAAGTGAAGGCTGGCGGCCGCTGCATTGTCCGTGGTGAGAAGTAAGGCGTAAAATTTGGTATTCTCAGCACACTTAGGACATTATGGATTTAGGAATACTGAATTCTCTAACGATTTCCGAAGTGGTATGTCGCATGCGTCTAGCTCCAGCTACCACTCCCCGTTAGTTGTTGTTGTGGTCTTCAGTCCAGAGACTGGTTTGATGCAGCTCTCCATGCTACTCTATCCTGTGCAAGCTTCTTCATCTCCCAGTACCTACTGCAACCTACATCCTTCTGAATGTGCTTAGTGTATTCATCCCTTCGTCTCCCTCTACGATTTATACCCTCCACGCTGCCCTCCAATACTAAATTGGTGATCCCTTGATGCCTCAGAATATGCCATACCAACCGGTCCCTTCTTCTAGTCAAGTTGCGCAATTTCTCTTTTCTCCAATTCTGTTCAATACCTCCTCATTAGTTATGTGATCTACCCATCTAATCTTCAGCATTCTTCTGTAGCACCACATTTCGGTAGCTTCTATTCTCTTCTTGTCCAACCTATTTATCGTCCACGTTTCCACTTCCATACATGGCTAGACTCCATGCAAATACTTCCGGAAAAGACTTCCTGACACTTAAATGTATACTCGATGTTAACAAATTTCTCTTCTTCAGAAACGCTTTCCTTGCCATTCCGTTCAGAGTCTGTTAATTCCCGTCGTGCGGCCACAATTAAGTCGGCAATCTTTTCACATCAACCACTTGAGTACAAACGGCGCTCCGCCGACGCCCTGCCCTTTTGTACCTTGTGTACGTTGTACTACCGCCACCTGTATATGTGCATATCGGTGTCCCCTGACTTCTATGAGCTTTGGATAATCCTCCATTCAAATTGACATGCAGTGTCCACGCTATCAACAAATGCTCAATCCAGTCACAAAACCGAGCGGGGTGGCGCAGTGGTTAGACACTGGACTCGCATTCGGGAGGACGACGGTTCAATCCCGCGTCCAGCCATCCTGATTTAGGTTTTCCGTGATTTCCCTAAATCACTCCAGGCAAATGCCGGGATGGTTCCTCTGAAAGGGCACGGCCGACTTTCTTCCTAATCCTTCCCTAATCCGATGAGACCGATGACCACGCTGTCTGGTCTCCTTCCCCAAACCAACCAACCAACCAGTCACAAACTTCGGTGACACCCACCATTCGATCGCAGTTTCGGTGATAAGCGCAGGTGTAGTACTTAGTCAAGTGATCTACCCATCTAATCTTCCGCATTCTTCAGAGCATCACATTTCGAAAGCTTCTATTCTCTTCTTGTTTAAACTATTTATCTTCCACGTTTCACTTCCATACATGGCTACAATGCATATAAATACTTTCAGAAACGACTTCCTGACACTTAAATCTATACTTGATGTTCCTCATACGTGAGGAAGACATTTTTACCAGTTTTAATAAATTTTGTCTCTCATTGATGTATTCGCGATAGTTAGGAAGTGCTGTAGTCTGTAGCCGGCCATGAGTCGGAGAGCATTTCCCAAGCTGGCTGGCCAGGTGACGAAGCGACCATATGTCGCGCGTAGTGGGGTGGGGCTCGGCGCTGGACCGTAGCAACAAGCGTCAGTCTGGGAAATATATATGAAGCGAAGTACCGCCATCTTGGCGCCAAAGTCACCGATTTTGTTTATTTATATTTAATAATTGAAGTCTTTTATGACAACATGGATACTAGGAGGAGCCTCTGGATGTTTTAAAACTATTTATCGTAATTTTACCTCGTTAAAATTCACACCCGTTCATTAACAAATGCATATTTTAGTAAGTACGAACTTGATCGGAAATCCACGAACTATGACGAAACTAGTAAGAGATACGGACTGCGCGCCAAAGTCGGCAGTCGGCGTTAAGAGATCATCTTGTCTTGTTCGATGGTAGCCATGCTCTCGGTTACGAGTAGTTTGTGACACGAGTGTTTCATTATTGATCTAATAGTAATAAATGTGATATTACGGCATTCTGAATGTTGATTTCGAGTAAATAGATACCTCAAAGTTAATCGACAGCAATTTCAGATAACTAGTTTCCACAGACAGAGACATCCAATGCGCCAATGAATAATCTGCACGGGACGACATTTACGAGAGCTGCACCGCGCACAGGTAGGAGGAAATCCGACGACACGACCCACCGAGGCGGATCAAGGAAGGTCCGGGTGGAAATGCTGACCAGTTGTACTGTACATCACATATACCATCCTCTACGGACTCGCGGCTAAGCTGAGTAATAACAGTATCAGATTAGAAGCGAGGGGATCTTCCAAAGGGTGTGCTGACATATGCCACGGCGGCCACGATTTTATCTGCTCCGAAGGGTTGGGTCCCTTGTCTCCCCTCCCCCTCCTCCTCCTCCTTCTCCTCCTTCTCCTCTTCACCCGTCACCCGACCCACAGTAAAGGTACTTACTGAGCCTTTCCCCTGGTTTACTTAACATAGGACCAGTATCTCTATGGTTTTTCAGCAACATCTCTAGAGAGAGTTTCGTTGTGGAAACTATTAAATGCATCTCGCATTGAAATCCGCATAAAATTTCGAGCCTCAGTAGTAAAACTTCGCCAATCTTGGAGATTTTGCGCTCGTCTAAATTATACGTGCCTTTTTCGGTGCTCCTGCAGCAGCCTTCTGTCGTGTTTTGTGCACCATGGGGAATCAGTTCCGTCTGTTATTGATTTATTTGGTATGAATCTCTCGAGTGCTGTAGATACTATTTCTTTGAACATAAGCCACATATGGTCTTCACGTACATAGTTTGAAAGGATTGGAGACTATCTCTTAGAAAGTAGTCAACCGAATTTTCAGTTGCTTTTATAAATAGATGTATTTCGCGTTAGGTTTGGTGAATTTGTTTGTTACGGAATTCAGCCTCGCTACGACTGTGTGTTCACTAATCCCTGTATCCGTCGTGATGCTCAGGATTATTTGTGGCTAAGAGGTCAAGTGTGTTTTCGTAACCATTTACAATTTGAATGGCCTCGTGAACTAATTGTTCAAAATAATTTTTTAAAAAAAAGCATTTGGAACAATTACGGAAGTTGTTTTCTATCTACAATAGGGTCTGAAAATGTATTTTTGTGAACATACGGAAGGTAGATTCAAGTCATTGGCAACTATAACTGTATGAGTAGGGTACCTATTTGCGATGAGACCAGAGTTTTCTTTGAAATGTTCAGAAACTGTTTCATCTGAGACCGGGGGTCGGTAAAAGGAGCCAGTTATTAATTTATTCCGGTTGTCTAATATAACCTCTGCCTATACTAACTCACAGGAACTACCTGCTTCAATGTCGCTTGTGAGCTGGAACACACATTACATTATTTTTCCTTAAGTTGTGCTTCTTGTTTCTGTTGTTGTGGATATCATTACAGTTACGGCTTTTCCCTCCAAAACCTAGGATGCTTTCTCTGTGACCCTGTAAATACCAGAGCTAGACAATGTAGAACAACAACGTACGTTACAAGCATAGCATTCTGTATTACTTCATTTCCTTATTTCTAACATTTTAAAACTATACGTCGAATTTAGATGACATGTATGTTCTTATCTCCATTTAGTGAACGTATTTTCAGTCATGTTTTGAACATTGTCCCGCTACACTTTATTAACTAATGTTTCGCCGCAAGAGATATCGCATTTTAGAGAGTAAATTAATATGGAGTATGTCGTTTTTCTTTTCTCACATTCACATAGCCATTTCTTCTTTCGATATTGTCTTTTGGAGATGCAGTTGTAGTAATCAAAGTAGGCGCAAATGCAGTGATCAAAAAGAAATGATTAGCGTACATTCGCATTCTCTTTACATTGTTCCTTTCTTGTTGCTCCCATGGCGATGGACTGTTTCTATCGCAATCAGTAAGCGTTAAAGGAAGCTATCGTACAGAGATAGGTATCTATATTTATATTTGGAAAAACTAATTACATACTGACATAGTCGTCAGAATTGATTTCGTTTCCCAAAAGTTATAAATATTTCGATTTCCGAAAAGAAGCTCTGTATTTCGCCAAGATGTCTAACAAGGGAACCTCCCCAGCGCACCCCCCTCAGATTTTGTTATAAGTTGGCACAGTGGATAGGCCTTGAAAAACTGGACACAGATCAATCGAGAAAACAGGAAGAAGATGTGTGGAACTACGAAAAAAATAAGCAAAATATACGAACTGAGTAGTCCATGCGCAACATAAGCAACATTAAGGATATTGTGAGCTCAGGAGCGCTGTGGTCCCGTAGTTAGCGTGAGCAGCTCTGGAGTGAGAGGTCCTTGGTTCAAGTCTTCCCTTCGAATGAAAAATTTATTTATTTTCTTTATTTTCGCAAAATTATGATCTGTCCGTTCGTTCATTGACGTCTCTGTTCACTGTAATAAGTTTAGTGTCTGTGTTTTGCGACCGCACCGCAAAACCGTGCGATTAGTAGACGAAAGGACGTGCCTCTCCAATGGGAACCGAAAACATTTGCTCGCAAGGTCATAGGTCAACCGATTCCTCCACAGGACAACACGTCTGAGATATTCTATACGACACTGGTGACGGCATGTGCGTCACCTGACAGGAATATGTTGTCGACCCATCTAACTTGTACACTTGGCGAATGGGTAAAAAGATTCTTCTACCTTGCCGATTTAGGTTTTCTTGTGGATGTAATAATCACTCCCAAAAAAGTGATGAAAACATGTTTGTCACATGAACTGGGACAAATGGCTGCAACAGTTTCACAGTCGCGCAGTTTTCCCTGTGCTCTGTCAAAACATATGTTTTTAACGCTTTCAAATTTTTCCGTGTGTAGACCGTCAAATCCTGCATCTGTCGAAGCAAATCTGAACATGTCCTGGAATTTTGGAGAGCGAAGTTGATTATGTTTGAGTGCCTTAACTTTGATAATAGTCTGAAAATAAAAAGATTTTTACTCGAGGCAGGTTTGAACCAAAGACCTTCCGTTTCGCTGCTGCTCACGCTAACCACGGGACTACGGCGCTTCAGAGTTCACTGTGCCCTTGATGCTGCCTATCTTGCACATGGACTACTCAGTTTGTATATTTTGCTTATTTTTTTCATAGTTCCACACAACTTCTTCCTGTTTTCTCGATTGATCTGTGTTCAGTTTTTAAAGGCCTATCCACTGTGCCAACTAGTAATTAAATCTGAGGGGGGTGCGATGGGGAGGTTCCCTTGTAAGAAGAAGGTCCCTCGTTGTATCGAGTATGATGTGGAGACGGCGGTTTGAAAGCGGACAGAAGTAGTACGAGTAAGGGCGTCCCTTACCTGAGGGATCACTACTCAAGCTACCTGGCGAAGGGTCAAGTGTGGCAAATGTCCGGTGTGGCAAATGTCCGGCGTGGCAAATGTCCGGCATTCCTTGCAAAGTGCTTTGCGAAGTCGCGAAATACTGCCTCGATCCATAGCTTTAAGGAGGTCCTGTCGATGCAGTAGGTGTGTGGTACCGCACGCTGGCACCTGTGGACAGCCCACTGCTCGGCTTACCCTGGCAGCAGGAGCAGCAGCAGCAGCAGCAACGCTGTCAGCCGTGCGGAGGAGGAGCCGCGGAGTGCGTGCGGGCGGAGGGCGTTGACCCCGGCCGGGCAGGCGCCGGCTGACAGCTGACGTCACTCCCTCAGTCTGCTGTCCGCAGCGCACGCACTCTGCCGCTCAAGTAACCGCGGATCGACAGTGAGGCGACGCGACGCTTGCGTCCTGCCGCCTCCCTGCTGTCTCTGCTACTGCACACTGTGCACGTGCCGCGGCACGCCAGACAATCCGCTGCCTGCCCTTTGCGTTTCGTGCTGAAACACAGAATCGCGCCAGATTACTTCCCCCTTGAGTCAGCACATAGACCAACTAGCATACTGAAACTTCCTGACAGATTAAATCTGTGTGCCGGACCGAGACTCGAACTCGGGACCTTTGCCTTTCGCGGGCAAGTGCTCTACCATCTGAGCTACCCAAGCACGACCAACGCGAGCAGCACTGTCGCGATACGATAAACCGCAATCGCGATAGGTTACAATCCGACCTTTATCAGAGTCGTAAACGTGATGGTACGCATTTCTCCTCCTTACACGAGTAATCACATCAACGTTTCACCAGGCAACGCCGGTCAACTGCTGTTTGTGTATGAGGAATCGGTTGGGAACTTTCCTCGTGTCAGCACGTTGTAGGCGTCGCCACCGGCGCAAACCTTGTGTGCATGCTCTCTAAAGCTAATCATTTGCATATCACAGCATCTTCTTCCTGTCGGTTTACTTGCGCGTGTATAGCACGTCATCTTCGTGGTGTAGCAATTTTAATGGCCAGTCGTGTATTTTGTTCCTTATCTTCAGCTAAATCATTTCACAAAACATTAGACCGCTTTTTACATTTTTTCCAAGTCATTATGCTGTCGAAATAACAGAACTCTTCTATCACATTTAGCATGTCATTTCCTAATTTAAATCCCTCGGCATCACCCGATTTAATTCGACTACCTTCTGTGTTGTTGACTATCCAAAATAAAAATAAATGGTTCAAATGGCTCTGAGCACTATGGGACTTAACAGCTGAGGTCATCAGTCCCCTAGAACTTAGAACTACTTAAACCTAAGGACATCACACACATCCATGCCCGTGGCAGGATTCGAACCTGCGACCGTAGCGGTCGCGCGGTTCCAGACCGAACCGCCTAGAACCGCTCGGCCACACTTGGCCGGCTGTTGACTATCATCTTATAACCTCTTTGTAGGGCACTATCCGTTCCGTTCAGTTGATCCCTACACGCTGAAAGTTAGAACTCGAGCTGTATGCGGCCGTCCCGAAATTTTCCGTGATATATGGCGTGTTGGCGTCTATTAGACACCTGCGTGCTGGAGTGTGCCGCAAGGAGAAATGCTCAACAGTGTGACGTCAACGTCGACAGGATGTTTCGCTTCTAGTGACGTCAGAGCTACGCCTCGGTGCGAGAATCACATGCCACGCACGCTGAAGCTGAAGCGGAACCGTTTCGACGCACTCTGACCTGCATACCGGGCTGGCTGGTATCACAGGACCCGTCTATCAAAGGCCGCCGACAAGGCGGTGAAAGCCCGGCAGAAGTGACGCGGACGTGGACGGGTGCCTCGCGCTGAGTGGCGGCTATGGGCACGGCTGCTTTTCCTCGCCTGACGGTCGGCTGCCGACTTTCACCGGAGTCAGTCAGTCCAGCGCTGTAACGCGCCACCTGCCAGCCTGAGCACATTTTTATCCGTCACTCAGCCCGATCGAATACACCAGAGAACTGAGGGGCGAGGTTGCTGTCGACTCGTGCTGTTCGGCAGGCGATGTCGTGCTGCATTTTCATTTGCATCAACGAAAGAACCAAACGTCCGAAATTACTGGACGAATTCGCAGATCTTTACGACTTTTAGAATATGTTATGTGCTAGACTACTACGTGATACGCCCAGCTTAACCCGCAGGACAGGACAGGTAGTTTAAATTGTGGTTCGAAATGGCTCTGGATACTATGGGACTTAACATCTGAGGTCTTCAGTCCCCTAGAACTTAGAACTACTTAAACCTAACTAACCTAAGGACATCACACACATCCATGCCCCAGGCAGGATTCGAACCTGCGACCGTAACAGTCGCGCGGTTCCAAACCGACGCACCTAGAACCGCTCGGACACACCGGCTGGCTTTAAATTGTCGAAAGGGCCCAAAATAAGGGGTTGTCAGTTACACTCGTACATACAACTTTCTTAATTAATCAAACATTACAAGAGCCCAAAAAATAATTTTTTTAACATACAGCTTTAATCTTTGGGACTTAATTACCGGCTGAAAGCCACTTTAATTTAAAAACGGCTGAAGGTGAATAACTTAAAACGCAAGCATAATCAGGAATTTAAAAGACAAGCCTTATCTTACAACAGTTCTTTATTTAGGCTGAAGGCCCAAGGAATCTGAGATTTTCAGAGCAAACAATTTGAATTCAGAATCGGCTGAAAGCCCAACACTTAAGGCTAAACAACATAAAATTTAAAAAAAAGCCCTACGTAAAACAGATCTTAATTAAGCAAAACTCAACCAAAATAGGAATTTAAAAGCAAAGCCTTACCTTAAAACAGTTCCTTAGTTAGGCTGAAGGCCCAAAGAATCAGAGACTTCAAGAGCAAACAAGTTAAATTCAAATCGGCTGAAGTCCTGACACTTAAAACTCCATAACATTAATCTTTTTGAAATACCAAAGGCCTTACGTGAAACAGTTCTTTAATTTAGGCTGAAGGCCTAAAGAGCAAAACAACCCTAACTCAAAAACGGCTGAAGGCCCAACACTTAAAATTCAACATAAAAATTTTTAAAATGCCAAAAGCCTTACGTGAAACATTTCTTTGAACTAGGTTGAAGGCCTTAAGAGGGAAAGAACTCAAACTCAAAATCGGCTGAAGGCCCATCACTTAAAATTTAACAACATTAAAACCTTTAAAATGCCAGAGGTCTTACGTGAAACGGTTCTTTAAATTAGGCTGAAGGCCTAAAGAACAGCTTAAGGGCAAAACAACATTAAAAAAAAGATCATCTAGAAGCCGTACAAGTACAAACAACAAGAACAAGTCAGTACACCCAAGGGCGCTCAGATGTTCGAGGGTCGGCCTGGAATTCAAACACTAACGCTCACTTAGGTGAGACAGGCAGTCGGGCTCACCATTCACGACCCGACGACAACCCAACCGATCGACAGTCATTGGACCCTCCGACAAGACAACTTCCACTTCACCAGATCAGGGCACAACAGGGAGTTCAATGAAACAACTTAGAAGATATTGGTGGAGACAACCAATCATATATGGAGCTGTCAAATTACACACCGTGCTGGACAGCAACAACGTCATGAGGAAACTACACTGCCTGAAATTTACGTCAACGGCCAGGGCACGTAACCGCAATGTTAACGGCCACAAGGCAGAAGATTCCGCTGGTGTACTTCAATTCAAATAAACAAATACAGTGAAACTCCACGGGAGGATGGCTAGAATTTTCCAACTTGAAAACCACGTTGTTGCTCGCGGGAATATGCCAACAACTGACAACGAACTCCAAACGACACAATGTGAACAGTCTTGGCTTCCTGGTACATTAAGTCAAAACTCAACTTTCGTGTCCAGGTTTGGTGAGCCACGGACCTCGTAGCAATGGGAACAGCCCCACACACTCCGACACTGCGTAGAGACCGCCAACAACCCCGGCCAAACTACGCACCGCAGACAATTCCTCGCTGCTTCATGCCACCCGACTGACTGGTCACACACCGCCCAGCCAAAAACTATAAGCTCCAGGTCAAAGATAGTCCAAGGTGCGAATATCGATACACACCGCTGCTGCCACCCGCGGAAGGAGAGGGCAACAGCATAATCGCGATAACTGCGGGAGAGTAAACACAGAATCCAATGAAGGTTTAATCCAGGGCATAGCATGAGCCATCCACGGCTCACTATGAATTTAGCGAAGAACGTAAATCCCCTATGTAGAAAAGAACGTCGGTTCTGCAAGCAACGATCGTGTGAAAGCCTCCTCTGTGTGATACAGAGCGCAGGAGACACCCGCGTCCAGGCTGATCTCTCCCTTGGCTTCCTGAAGGCGTACAATACACTTCCGCAGGCTCGCATAATGGAGAAAATTGGACAGCAAGCGGTAGCAGTTTTCTGACCGGACTGAGGAGTTGTTAGCAAGTAGAAGACAGAATGTCGTTCTTTACGGAGATAGATCAGCAAACGTAAAAGTAACTTCGGCTGTACCCCGAGGCAGTGTTGTAGGACCATTGCTGTTCAAGATACAAACTAATGGCTTAGTAGATAATTTTGGAAGCTCGCTGAACCTGCTGGCGGATGATGCTTTCGTATGTAGAGTAGCTACAACCTTAGTAAATTGTAGCGAAATGTAGAACGACCAGCAGAGGACCTAAGCTTAGTGCACAGATCAGTAGTTGATCCCCAAATTAACACGTGTACCGTACTGGAGGAAATCCCAGTTAGTGTACAATTACATGATTGTCGAACAATCACAGGAGGCAGTCACATCTGTGAAATATTTGAGGATAACACGTATGGAGCGATTTAAAATGGAAGTTCCACATAGAACTAATCGTCTGAAAGAAAGCTGCCAGACAGATTCCTCAGAAGAGTCATCGTGATGTGTAGTCCATCAACAAAAGAGGTAGCTTACAAAATCCTCGATCGAGAAGTACTGGAGTATTGCTCGTACTTCTGGGAACTTTGCGTTTCCTACCTCAGCTATGAAGGCAGGTATCACGTACAACTGATATAAGAAATCCAGAAGATTTACACAGGGTGATTCAGTAAGACTGTGCAATAGTCTAACATGGCATAGAGAATGTTTCACTGAACAATTTGAGATAGGCAGCCTGGGGTTGCAGAAGCCAGATTAAGGAAATATGGGAGTAAACGTGTCTGCCGCTTCGTCTAGCATTACTGATTTCCACCTTACTTACAACTAACATGCGTACACGTTTTTTACACGTCCAGTGCTATTTATTTACAGGTACGTTCTTTATTTCATGCAAGGAAACAAGGAGGACGAGCCTGATCACTAGTAAGCCACGATGCAGGTTTTGTTTGCTTTACTTGTCCATAAGATAGCTCTGTGGTATCGTATTTACATTATCTCATGACAGAAAGTGCTATGAATCAACGACAGACCCATGCGCTACTAAAATGGTCAAATGTGTGTGAAGTCTTATGGGACTTAACTGGTAAGGCCATCAGTCCCTAAGCTTACACACTACGTAAATTATCCTAAGGACAAACACACACACCTATGCCCGATGTAGGACTCGAACCTCCGCCGGGATCAGCCGCACTGTCCATGACTGCAGCGCCTTAGACGCTCGGCTAATCCCACGTGGCATTCATTACTCAGTGCTATTCAGAGACGTACAGTACAATACGATGGATCAGTACCAGTACAGTTTCGCAGAACTCACTGACATGCACCTTGTATATGTGAAAGTACATCGCAATGCTCTCGCTGCTGAAGGGCTGTACAGGGAACGTTTCCTTATAGGCTTCAGCTTTACGAAGAGTGTTTATTTCTCTCGGTCGACGAATGCGGGAGACTGGTTAATCGGAAACAAGAAACGAGGGACATGGCAACATGAGGACCACTCGCACACCCGATTTTGAAGAGGAAGTGCTGGAACGTGTTGCAGTGGACCCCACTACAAGTACTCGTCGAATCGCACGTGAAATGGGTGTATGTTACGCGCATATCACCCACAACGAGCCCAGGCAATGCTGGTGACTGACTTTGCACCAAGGTTTGCATTATGTCAGTGGTTGATCCTACAATGGATTGATCGACCTCATTTTCTCCAAATCGTGCTGTTTACTGACGAGGCCTCATTTGAAAGTGAAGGTGTTTCGAACAGCAGCAACAGCCATCTGTGGTATGAGGAAAACCCTCAAGCTGTAATAGAGTCACACCATCAAATCCGTTTTGTTGTGAATGTCTGGGCCGGAATTGTAGGCGACAATTCCATTGGACTACATCGTCTACCTAGCCTCTGAATGGACACCTGTACTTGAGGCTGGTGCAAAGAGTTGTACCTGAGTTGTTGGAGAACGTATCCTTGGCTATTCGCGAGAGGATGTGGATACAACATGACGGTGCAACAACTCACTTCGGTGTGGATGTCCGAAACCATCTCAATGACGTGTTTTCCGGTCGCTGGATTGTCAGGGGAGGTCCTATTCCACGGCCTGCGAGGCCACCTGACCTGAATCAAAAATGGTTCAAATGGCTCTGAGCACTATGGGACTCAACTGCTGTGGTCATAAGTCCCCTATAACTTAGAACTACTTAAACCTAACTAACCTAAGGACAGCACACAACACCCAGCCATCACGAGGCAGAGAAAATCCCTGACCCCGCCGGGAATCGAACCGGGGAACCCGGGCGTGGGAAGCGAGAACGCTACTGCACGACCACGAGATGCGGGCTGACCTGATTCCCCTAGATTATTTCCTATGGCGATATCTAAAGTCACTTGTGTGTGAGACCACGGTGGCTACGTAGATAGAATCAGTTCCCAGAATTGTAGCTGATGTGATCCAAAACACAGCAGATATATTTGTTAGTGTGTGTGTGTCATGCTTGCATTGAGGTTGATGACTGTTAGTTTCAGCACTTTTTGTAAGACGCAGTACAAATAATACGTTCATTGTATCAATGATGGTATTTGCAGTAAATGTAAATAAAAAAAGTTCACGGAAATCTGATTTTATTCCTGTTATCTCCTTAGGCTGACGTCTTCAACCCCAAGTTCCCTGCCTCAAATTGTTCACGGAGCATCCTCTATGTCCTGTTAAATTTTTACATTCTTTTACGGAAACGCCCTCTAGGAGGGCAGTGCATTTCGTTATGGTCTGAGATAGCAGTCGCGGGACATCAACGAGCTGTTCACCAATTCCAATGGCAGACGCTACAAGAGAGGCATTCTGCCTCTCTGTGATATTTCGAGAGCGTAGAAGAGTCTTTCTATACATATCTCACGAAACGACCACGAAGACAAAATTCAAGCTCATACGGAGTCCATCAACAGGGGATCTACATCTACATTTATACTCCGCCAGCCACCCAAGTGCCACTGTCATTACCTCCCTTCCCTGTTCCAGTCGCGTATGGTTCGCGGGAAGAACGACTGCCGGAAAGCCTCCGTGCGCGCTCGAATCTCTCTAATTTTACATTCGTGATCTCCTCGGGAGGTATAAGTAGGGGCGCTTCAGTCTGGAACCGCGCGACCGCTACGGTCGCAGCTTCGAATCCTGCCTCAGGCATGGATGTGTGTGATCTCTTTAGGTTATTTAGGTTTATGTAGATCCAAGTTCTTGGGGACTCATGACCTCAGGTGTTAAGTCCCATAGTGCTCAGAGCCATTTGAACCATAAGTAGGGGGAAGCAATATATTCGATACCTCATCCAGAAACGCACCCTCTCGAAACCTGGACAGCAAGCTACACCGCGATGCAGAGCGCCTCTCTTGCAGAGTCTGTCACTTGAGTTTGCTAAACATCTCCGCAACGCTATCACGCTTACCAAATAACCCTGTGACGAAACGCGCCGCTCTTTTTTGGATCTTCTCTATCTCCTCTCTCAACCCGACCTGGTACGGATCCCACACTGATGAGCAATACTCAAGTATAGGTCGAACGAGTGTTTTGTAAGCCACCTCCTTTCTTGATGGACTACATTTTCTAAGGACCCTCCCGATGAATCTCAACCTGGCACCCGCCTTACCAACAATTAATTTTATGTGATCATTCCACTTCAAATCGTTCCGTACGCATAATCCCAGATATTTTACAGAAGTAACTGCTACCAGTGTTTGTTGCGCTATCATATAATCATACAATAAAGGATCCTTCTTTCTATGTATTCGCAATACATTACATTTGTCTATGTTAAGGGTCAGTTGCCACTCCCTGCACCAAGTGCCTATCGGCTGCAGATCTTCCTGCATTTCGCTGCAATTTTCTAATGCTGCAATTTCTCTGTATACTACAGCATCATCCGCGAAAAGCCGCATGGGACTTCCGACACTATCTACTAGGTCATTTATATATATATATATATATATATATATATATATATATATATATATATATATATATATATATATATTGTGAAAGCAATGGTCCCATAACACTCCCCTGTGGCACGCCAGAGGTTACTTTAACGTCTCTAGACGTCTCTACATTGATAACAACATGCTGTGTTCTGTGTGCTAAAAACTCTTCAATCCATCCACACAGCTGGTCTGATATTCCGTAGGCTCTTACTTTGTTTATCAGGCGACAGTGCGGAACTGTATCGAACGGCTTCCGGAAATCAGGGAAAATGGCAGCTACCTGGGAGCCTGTATCTAATAATTTCTGGGTCTCATGAACAAAAAAATCGAGTTGAGTCTCATACGATCGCTGTTTCCGGAATCCATGTTCATTCCTACAGAGTAGATTATGGGTTTCCAGAAAAGACATGATACGCGAGCAAGAAACATGTTCTAAAATTCTACAACAGATCGATGTCAGAGATATAGGCCTTTAGTTTTGCGCATCTGCTCGACGACCCTTCTTGAAAACTGGAACTACCTGTGATCTTTTCCAATCATTTGGAACCTTCCGATCCTCTACAGATTTGCGGTACACGTCTGTTAGAAGGGGGGCAAGTTCCTGTGTAGAATCGAATTGGTTCAAATGTTCAAATGTGTGTGAAATCTTATGGGACTTAACTGCTAAGGTCATCAGTCCCTAAGCTTACACACTACTTAACCTAAATTATCCTAAGGACAAACACACAGACCCTTGCCCGAGGGAGGACTCGAAACTCCGCCGGGACCAGCCGCACAGTCCATGACTGCAGCGCCTAGACCGCTCGGCTAATCCCGCGCGGCAAATCGAATTGGTGTGTGCCGTAAGTGACGGCCAGAAATTAGCGGGGAGTGGGGTGTCGAACCTGCGCCATACGCTGTAGGTGGCTCGCAGAAGTCAGATACGTACAGGCTCATACTCCATAATTTTCGGTTAGTCTCTGGGGCGTATGCCCCAGTGGGGCGTGCCTGTGGTGACTGAGAAACACAGCAAGACAGTATAAAATGGTTCAAACGGCTCTGAGCACTATGGGACTTAACATCTGAGGTCATCAGTCCCCTAGAACTTAGAACTACGTAAACCTAACTAACCTAACGACATCACACACATCCATGTCCGAGGCAGGATTCGAACCTCCGACCATAGCAGCAGCGCGGTTCCGGACTGAAGCGCCTAGAACCGCTCGGCCACACGGGCCGACAAGACAGTATATATTTTTCTGATACGGAAATGCAAACATGCTGGGGAGCACCGCAGAAAGAAAGATGATAGAGCTTCCACGATGGTCTAAGACGAAGGAAAACTTGTTTAATTACATTTTGTTTTTACATAATCTTTCAGAAGCGTAATTGTTTGTTCAAGAAAACTATGATAATGGATTAGCTTAACAGTAGTTGGTATGTTATCTGAGTGGGTTCTGGATACAGTGGGTATTGCTGGTAAGATGACTTCTGATGTCGGGTTACACAGTTGAGCGACATATATTCAAGGTTACCCCACACTTCGCCACTTCGCTGCCTCGGGGAACCACCGGGAATTCATCAGGGTCACACAGGGAAACTCCACGCACTCCTTAGGCAACTGTGCGACTTATATTCAAGGCCATATCATAACTCGATACTGATCACGTGGCCCTACGCACACACCTTAGGCAAGTGGACTAGCTATACACAAGGTTATGACATAACTCGATACTTGTCACGGAATATAAAATTAGTGGGAAACCTCTCACATCTCTCTGTCTTTCCACAGTTAACCGGAGGACAATAAAATGGTGGGAAATCCAATAGATCAATAAGATTCAAGCTCCCCTTACACCCGCCTATCATCCTTTATACCTAGCCCAACTGGTTAGGCCTCTTCGTTCGAGACCTGAGCATCATGGGGAACAGGTCCAGGTTTGCTATAAACAATAACAAATTTACTTCTGGTTTATCAACAGTAGCTTTCCCTGTCTATAGTTCAGCTGCATGAGCCTATTCAACTGTACTCTGCAATGAAAGAAGGGTCGTGTTCTTTTGTAAATAATAACGCTGATATAAAAAATTGCTTCTGTTTGATTGACAATAGTTTTTCTTCCAATTAATATTTTTTGTATATTAATTAATTAATTAATTAAATTCAGAGAGCCACTTGATGTAGTCAAGAGAGCAAAATTTCTTGTAAAAAAGAATTTCATGAAATATGTCAGTGCGTTCTGTTGCGTCGTGTTTCCCATGATTAAAGTACTATAAGCAATTGTAGAAAATGAATCTAACATGAAAATACAGTATTTTTGGACCAATATTCATCTAACACGTTCTCTTCCTCTGAGTGAGAGAAATGTGTCGTGTTATTTCGGTCTCACGTGTGTGTTTACAGCCTGTACATCAATAATCATCACTCAGGGTAATCCTGTTCTGCTCTTGAAGTGTGTACTCACGTGACCCTAAAACATACGCGGTCGATTCTGTACACGGCAATGAAAACAGTAAGAGGGTTGTGCTGGGTGGTACGTCTGTTGACTCACTGTCGTACGCCACTGAAGTGGGGCCTTATAAACTGCCCCGTGGCCCGTTCGTCTGCTGTGGAAATCTGAGCTAGCCAACGGAATCCTCTGGCACAGAATAGCATTCGCCAGCACGATACAGGGGGAAAAGTTGTAATTTTGAATTGTGGAAAAACATTTATAAATTATTCTTTTTGAAGACTTGCAATTTAAGCGAATGTTTATTTTACATATTCATTTCTTTCATCTGTCAAAGAAATTATGGAGACAGCCTTGTCCAAAGATTTGGACTGCTCACGCTGAACATGGGTGAAACAATAGACGGTAGAGCGAACAGCCAAACCGTCTCCATGTTTAATGGAAGATTTCATGTCATTGTAGTGAAACTATAGTAGTAATATACTGTGTCGTTCTCCGATTTGTTCTAAATCTGAAAAGTAATTGAAACAGCTAATGTAAAGCACCAGAGACAACAGCGTACATATAAAGAATGAGATTAACTTTTTAATGTACGAATCGTGCGCTGGCTAACGAATATATATTCGAACAGAATATTATGTCATGAAACAGTGAGAACATCTTGACATCTCGTAAAACCATAGTAAGGGTAGTGACTACTTACTGTGATTAAATGAGAACTTAATAAGAATGCAACGTCAAACAAAATAGACCAGGCGCCTGTCAACGTTGAAGGGATATTATTCCCGTGTGTTTTACCGAAATAGAGCCATGTGAAAGGCCTGATATTCTCAACAAGCTATATAAATTCTGTATAGGGTGATCTACCGTAGCAGTACCATGTTCTAAGTGCAACATCACTTGTTTTGTTTGACTGGTCACTTAATGAACAAGGCGACTTATGTATGCTTCAGACCAGTGGACGCAGTAAGCAATGCACAGAAAGTAACACTTTTTTTATCGGTTGTTCGCGTGACGTCAGAGTGGAAGCAGCTGGGCCAAATAATACACTAGTTCACGTTGTGTGTAATAGTTCTTTCTGTATCTGGTAGAGTACTTTGAGTTCTTTCCTCCCAAGTACACAGTCAACAGTGGAAACTTCAAAGAATTCGGGAGTGTTACAATTTTCCCTATAATTGTATGCAGATTTGATTCGAATCTTAAATATACCACTGACCATTAAAATTGCTACACCAAGAAGAAATGCATATGATAAACGGGTATTCATTGGACAAATATATTATACTAGAACTGACATCTAATTACATTTTCACGCAATTTGGGTGCATAGATCCTGGGAAATCAGTACCCAGAACAACCACCTCTGGCGGTGATAACGGCCTTCATACGCCTGGGCATTGAGTCAAACAGAGCTTGGATGGCGTGTACAGGTACAGCTGCCCGTGCAGCTTCAACACGATACCACAGTTCATCAAGAGTAGTGACTGGCGTATTGTGACGAGCTAGTTGCTCGGCCACCATTGACCAGACATTTTCAGTTGGTGAGCGATCTGGAGAATGTGCTGGCCAGGGCAACAGTCGAACATTTTCTGTATCCAGAAAGGCCCGTACAGCACCTGCAACATGCGGCCGTGCATTATCCTGTTGAAGTGTAGGGTTTCCCAGGTATCGAATGAAGGCTAGAACCACGGGTCGTAACACATCTGAAATGTAACGTCCAATGTTCAAAGTGCCGTCAATGCGAACAAGAGGTGACTGAGACGTGTAACCAGTGGCACCCCATACCATCACGCCGGGTGATACACCAGTATGGCGATGACGAATACACGCTTCCAATGTGCGTTCACCGCGATGTTGCCAAACACGGATGCGACCATCAAGATGCTGTAAACAGAACCTGGATTCAACCGAAAAATGACGTTTTGCCATTCGTGCACCTAGGTCCGTCGTTGAGTACACCATCGCAGGCGCTCCTGTCTGTGATGCAGCGTCAAGGGTAACCGCAGCCATGGTCTCAGAGCTGACAGTTCATGCTGCTGTAAACGTCGTCGAACTGTTCGTGCAGATGGTTGTTGTCTTGCAAACGTCCCCATGTGTTGAGTCATGGATCGAGACGTTACAGCCATGCGGATAAGATGCCTGTCATCTCGACTGCTAGTGATACGAGGCCGTTGCGATCCAGCACGGCGTTCCGTATTACCCTCCCGAATCCACCGGTTCCATATTCTGCTAACAGTCATTGGATCTCGACCAACGCGAGCAGCAATGTCGCGATACGATAAACCGCAACCTTATAGGCTTCAATCCGACCTTTATCAAAGTCGGAAACGTGATGATACGCATTTCTCCTCCTTACACGAGGCATCACAACAGCGTTTCACCAGGCAACGCCGGTCAATTGCTGTTTATGTATGAGAAATCGGTTGGAAACTTTCCTCATGTCAGCACGTTGTAGGTGTCGCCACCGGAGCCGACCTTGTGTGAATGCTCTGAAAAGTAATCATTTGCATATCACAGCATCTTCTTCTTGTCTGTTAAATTTCGCGTCTGTAGTACGTCAGTGAGTGTGAAACTTAATTTTTACATTTCTTGGCTATGCTGTTACGGGCTGTTCTTACTACAACCGGATCACAAACGGAACTGACAATGTATCAGAGATCCCGCGTAATGAAACATTACAAAAACTATGACCGTCCAAATGTTGCAGGAAAGAAGTGTAAATGTTGCGCATGCACGAATGTACTCTCGCCATTTCGCAGAAGCAGATTACATGTGGGATTTACAGTCTGAATTTCTCAATTTGTCCCGAAAAAGAGTGCTCAAGCCAGACGCAGTTCCGTCGTGCAATTTGCCATGCAGCAGTGCGATTGCCGATGTGTCACGTGCAACACAAGACAGAAGCAAACGGCATAAGACGCGAGAACTACACAAAAGATCTCACGACACCCAGGAAAAGCTATGGCCAAATAAGATATAACTTAATAAGGACACATTTGCGGATGAAAATCTTTCTTCTGGCACGGATTAAGTTACTTTGATGAATGCTATAGCGGCGTTAGAAGGAAGGAATACCGCTCTGTGCCACTTCTAGAGCGTAATAGGGGTCTTCGGAGTCAGCTGTCAAGAGCACGACTTCTGCGCGAGGAAGAAATTAATAAGTCCGTTCTTGTGTCTAATGAAATTACTCGTCTGTTGGGAAAAATATTTTTACCCAGTCAAATAAAAAGTTTGTTAAACGGCTCAAAAAGCGTTCGATGAAGTAATGAGGACATTTGCAAAACTATTACTCTGAGTGCTATATCGCGGAAATGTTACAATTTTCTGAGGAGCAAAATCGTGTATTCTCTACTGGTAGTGTCTACGTTGAGGGCTTGGATAAACCGCTCTTTCAGCTGCAGTCCTGGCATTATGAAAGATGTTTTAATCGTGATGAAAATGCAGGATAAAATATTCACCGACGGGGACCGTGTTTGCGTTTTGTCCTTTGACGAAATGAACTCTGACAGCAGGATTTGCCATGATCGATAAGAGGACAGGATGTTAGGACCCAGCAGTAATGTTTTAGTAGTTATGGTGCGTGGGCCGTTTGCTAGTTGGAAGCAACATGTTTATTTTGATTTTGATATTCGCATGACAGCTGTCCTCTTGAACGAAATTATTGTCGCCTTGGCCAGTAATTCGTATAAGGTTGTAGCTTGTGTAGCAGATATGGGAACAAAAAATATATCCTTTTCGAACATGCTTCGTGTGCGGCGCATAAACAATTGTTTACCTCATCCTAGCGACACACGGAAACGTGTGTGGGAGGGAGTTCGCTGATGTCCAGTATTTGCTGAAGCTGTTACGGACACATTTGCTGGATGAAGGCATTACTGTAGAAAATAAGAAAGGGACGAAATCCGCATTCGAAAGACTTTCGGCTTTAGACAGTGGCGAGATGAAACTAGGCAACACGTCACTGACAAGGGCAGAGAGCGACAAAGAGTGCATTTGGCAGCTGAATTGCTGTCTCACCCAACTTCTCTGGCTGTTCGGTATTTAATGTCAGACAAAGGACACGCTAGTGACTTGAAGCATCTGGTCGACGATACTCTAGATGTTCGAAATTCAAGGACGTAAGAATTAAGAAAGCTCTGGCGTGTGGATTCGTAATTCATTTCGAAGCACAAGAACAATGTCTGCACAAGTTCTACAAATGCCGTGAGAGCATGAGCGTTGGATCATCGAGACATTTGTTGCCCTTTTCAGAAAGGATACACGAAATTTATTCGGTCACTTTTAAATCTATTCAGTGAATCATGAGAATATAATGTCTCACTGGCAGGCTGAATTAGGACTATATGGAAAACTTTTCGCTTGTTAGGGGTTTGGGACACTTATTACCATCCAGCTCCAGTCGATGTAAAAAGTAGGATAAGGCTATTATCGTTAAGTGCCAATGCTTTCGATATTCCTCTGCCTAATGCTTCTTTTGTTGAACCCGATAAATAAGGAACATTTGTGACTGCAGAAGTGTTCAGTAGCATTCTTCACGATATGTCTGAATACCTCTCAATGGTTGAAGGGCGGAGAGAAATTGAGGGGATACAATATACTGCAGAAAATTAAGAGTGGGTTCGGAATGTAGCGGGGAGGGATTTCGATACCTTGCCGGATATACAGCTCATATGACAGAGCATTAGTGACACCTACCGAAGAGGTAATGTCAGTCGCAGGAGAAAAATCTGTTAGCTGGTTGTGCATGATTTCTATGGGAGGTTTACTTGTGGGTTGAGACAATAAGCCAATTCGAGCTGACTTTTGTTCACCTTCATGGCAGTGACAATTTCTCTAGAGAAAAGAACGCTATCAGCAAGTTGCGTGCAACAATTGGTGAGCGTTTCCCCAATATACACAAAGAGAGAATTAGAATTTACGCTGGAACTCGCACATTTATCCGTTTGCGCCGGTTTTCATTAAAAGAGAGAGCAAGAACGTCTGAGACAGCTCATCGGAAAAAAAGGGAGAAAATGGCATACATCATCACGATAATCTATTCAGTACGTAGTTTCAAATGGCTCCGAGCACTAGAACTTAGAACTACTTAAACCTAACTAACCTAAGGACATCACACACATCCATGCCTAAGGCAGGATTCGAACCTGCGACCGTAGTGGTCGCGCGGTTCCAGACTGTAGCGCCTAGAATCGCTCGGTCACTCCGGCCGGCCAGTACGTAGGCTAACTGATGTCTAAATGAAAGTTGCGTATGTAGGTACGTACATTTTTGACACAACCATTGTATATAGACTGTGGTTGCATATGACATTGTGTTTGTAAACGTCTCCTGTATTTTCTATATTTACAGTACTGTAAATATAGAAACTGCAACTTCACTGCGGAGGAGATATGGTAAGGAAACTTGTTTTTTTATTTATATAATCGAAATTGACAGCAATTATGCTCTTACGTAAGTTTATTTCCATTCGATTAAATTAATAGTTTCTGATTTATTTGAGTCAATGTTTCGCATTTCAAGTGTGTGTAGGTGTGGTTGTGATCTGATACTTTACCGATGCGTAAGGCATAACCTACGATAGAATATCACTCATCAGTTTTAACTCCAACATGTTAACAGCAGAGAAGCAGTTTAAACTTCTAAATTCTGGTATAAACAAAATCTTTCGCCAAAACGTAAACGCGCATGCCGTGTCGTCTGCTTGTGAGCACCTGCTTCCACACTGACATCACAACGGCAGCCAGTGGCAGAGAAGAGCGTCTTCTGCCCAACCTTCGACCATAAATATAGTAGACTGGCCCTGACGTCATTTTCGTGGCCCCAACATCTCTGGGCTAAAGTCACGTGAATGTTGGCAAAACATGGTTGTTTCGTGTTGCGCTTATGGCTGTACTCAGCGTTTTGTCGGGGGAAATGGCATTACATTTCACGTGTGTTTCTATGATAATGCAGATGCGTTTATTAAATTCTGCTGAAGTGACTTTTATATGTTTTTTACACTTGAAATAGAGTATCACGTAAATTAAAGTGTTGAAAGTGATGCCTGTAAAGTCAGACTCGTATTACATTTTGGAAAGTATCTGTGATAATTCGCTTACAGAAGTAAGTATAAGTGTTTCTCGTTCCTACTCATAGGTTCCCTAAGGATGAAAACCGAAGACAGCTTTGGATACAGGCCCTGAAACGGAAAAACTTTAAGCCATCTGCACATAGGCGCCTTTTTGTATATACAAGTGAGATTATAATAAGGTAAGAGCACCTATAGTCGACACATGAAGAGCATTTTTTTCTACCTTCTAATACTATTACATAAATGTAGTTTCCAAAATTATTTTCTGAAACTTCAGAGTCTCACCTTTCATCTAAAATATCATTTTTTTAAACTGATAGTTTAAACTTTTGTAAAAATAGTAGGAACTGAACCTTTGAAGTGCACCTAAAATTGATACTCTAAAATGGACCTGCTCCTAAAGTCGACAATTTTGGGACCTATAGTTGACATAATTCCCATACCCCATTTTCTTTTATAAGTGACTAGAGCTCAAAACGCGGCGAATCCAATATTTAAAGTTTTGACATGAGCCCACTCTTACTGTTTAAAAGAATTTTAACGACATTTTACTTTAACTGATAGTTTATAGTAATTTAGTCCCACTGCCCACCAGAGGGGCCTTCGATATATTTTTTAGATTTTATAAATGGTACTGTGAACAAATCCAGGTCAAATGTAGTTCTGACATAATTTTTCGCAAATAAAAAAGTAATTTTTGTTGGAAGCGTTTGGCAGTCAATTGAGAAATGTGGGTAAAATACGATACAAACACAGGATGGCAGACCGCTCATTTGAAATCCCGCCACCTTTTGCCAACAGTCACGTGGTTTACGTTGGAGCCACACCAGCCCTATAGCTTCTGCACAGCAAGGCCAGTCTACTAGTATCTGCGGTCGAAGTGCCCAACCTTATTATTTATTATCTTTGCTTCGGACTACGTAACGAAGATGACGACTTAACATCTTTGATCATATTTTTACCGTAAACGAAACAGGTAGTTTTCATTACGCAAATTTTGTGAATCGGGAAAAAAAGAACGCGTTACAATTACGACACTGTCACTTATTAATGAAACAAACATCTACCAGCAAGAGAAAGGATCGAGTACCGTAATAAAAAGCTTTATAGGTATGGATTACGAGCACGAACTAAAGAAAATATTTCACGTAAAATAATCGTAATTAGTATCGAAATAATCTTCGTTGCCTGCAAAATGATGACGTATTTTTTCAAGACGTTGACGGTGGTTATCAGATTTATAATCTCCTCAACCAGTTTCAGAATAGTGAAACGCACTCTCGAAATTACCATCATCAATACACAGACCGGGGACGGCCTCCATATTTTACAATAAAGACTGATAACTGACGAAATCTTATGATCTCCACAAAACAGAGTACTTTTTCTAACACAGAGGTGAGATTAAAAATTAATTTGTTGCGAAACTAAGGAAAATATTGCAACAATAATTGCTTTAGGGAAATAAAATTCTAAATGTGCACCAAAAAGTGACGCCACAGTACCCGTTACCGTTACATCACTTGACAGCAGGCGGCTAGATTCGCAAATTCTTTTTGGCGCCAGTACCATCTGTGCAATGAAATAAATCTAAATCTCGACGTTGACTGTTGCAGTGTGCTAATGTGATAGCTCTCACTGTCACATTTCCGAGTGGCAGCTTCATTACCGTATTGACAGAGGAAGCTCTCTTGTACTGCTACAGAGTAATTTGCCGTAGTCCATGTAGTAAACAGGCTGACGAATAACGCTTTACGTTTCAAAAGTAATGCTAGATTATAGAACATGAGTGCAACATATGGGACATAAAACGATTTATAGTTTTATTTCAGTTTATTATAAATAGTTACAATACATACTGGGTGATCAAAAAGTCGGTATAAATTTGAAAACTTAATAAACCACGGAATAATGTAGATATAGAGGTAAAAATTGACACACATGCTTGGAATGACATGGAGTTTTATTAGAACCACCCCATGTTGCTAGACGCGTGACAGATCTCTTGCGCGCGTCGTTTGGTAATGATCGTGTGCTCAGCCGCCACTTTCGTCATGCTTGGCCTCCCAGGTCCCTAGACCTCAGTCCGTGCGATTATTGGCTTTGGGGTTACCTGAAGTCGCAAGTGTATCGTGATCGACCGACATGTCTAGGGATGCTGAAAGACAACATCCGACGCCAATGCCTCACCATAACTCCGGACATGCTTTACAGTGCCGTTCACAACATTATTCCTCGACTACAGCTATTGTTGTGGAATGATGTTGGACATATTGAGCATTTCCTGTAAAGAACATCATCTTTGCTTTGTCTTACTTTGTTATGCTAATTATTGCTATTCTGATCAGATGAAGCGCCATCTGTCGGAAATTTTTTGAACTATTGTATTTTTTTGGTTCTAATAAAACCCCATGTCATTCCAAGCATGTGTGTCAATTTGTACCTCTCTATCTACATTATTTCGTGATTTACTCAGTTTTCAAATTTATACTGACTTTTTGATCACCCGGCACATTAGAACGGAGATTTATGAACGCATTTGTACATTTAGAGACAACTTTTGACAATATTGACTGGAATACACTTTTGGACATTCTGATGGTAGCAGGGATAAAATACAGGGAGCAAAAGGTTACCTACGACTTGTACAGAATCCAGACAGCAGTTATAATCATAGAACGACATGAAAAGGAAGAAGTTATTGTCAAGGGTGTGAGACGGCGTTATGGCCTATCTCCGATGTCCTTCAATCTGTACATTGAAAAAACTGTAAAATTAAAAAAAAGAGAAATTTGGTAAGGGAATTAAAATTCATGGAGAAGAAATGAAATCTCTAAAATTAGTGATGACACTGAAATTCTCTCGGAGGGGGAAAAGCTTTGAAAGATCAATTGAACAGAATGAATAAAGTCTTGGAAACAGATTATACGATGGATATCGACAAAAGCAAAACAAAGTTAATGGAATGCACTGGAAATAAATCAGGCGATTCAAGGGAAGTACGTTAGGAAATAAGAGAATAAATGCAGTAGATTCGAGCAGGAACAAAATTCCTGATAACTGGTGAAGTAGAGAGCACTTCAATTGCAGACTGGCGATAGCAAGAAAAGCGTTTAAATCTTGTTGTTGTTGTGATCTTCAGTCCTGAGACTAGTTTGATGCAGCTCTCAATGATACTCTACCCTGTGCAAGCTTCTTCATCTCCCAGTACCTACTGCAGCCTACATCCTTCTGAATCTGCTTAGTGTATTCATCTCTTGGTCTCCCGCTACGATTTTTACCCTCGACGCTGCCCTCCAATACTAAATTGGTGATCCCTTGATGCCTCAGAACATGTCCTACCAACCGATCCCTTCTTATAGTCAAGTTGTGCCACAAACTCCTCTTCTCCCCAATCCTATTCAATACCTCATTAGTTATGTGATCTACCCATCTAAACTTCAGCATTCTTCTGTAGCACCACATTTCGAAAGCTTCTATTCTCTTCTTTTCCAAACTATTTATCCTCCATGTTTCACTTCCATACATGGCTACACTCCATACAAATACTTTCAGAAACGACTTCCTGACACTTAAATCTATACTCGATGGTAACGCTTCAGAAACGCTTTCCTTGCCATTGCCAGTCTCTCTACTTCGACCATCATCAGTTATTTTGCTCCCCAAATAGCAAAACTCCTTTACTACTTTAAGTGTCTCATTTCCTAATCTAATTCCCTCAGCATCACCCGACTTAATTCGACTACATTCCATTATCCTCGTTTTGCTTTTGTTGATGTTCATCTTATATCTATACTCGATGGTAACGCTTCAGAAACGCTTTCCTTGCCATTGCCAGTCTCTCTACTTCGACCATCATCAGTTATTTTGCTCCCCAAATAGCAAAACTCCTTTACTACTTTAAGTGTCTCATTTCCTAATCTACACTACTGGAAATTGAAATAAGAACACCGTGAATTCATTGTCCGAGGAAGGGGAAACTTTATTGACACATTCCTGGGGTCGGATACATCACATGATCACACTGACAGAACCACAGGCACATAGACACAGGTAACAGAGCATGCACAATGTCGGCACTAGTACAGTGTATATCCACCTTTCGCAGCAATGCAGGCTGCTATTCTCCCATGGAGACGATCGTAGAGATGCTGGATGTAGTCCTGTGGAACGGCTTGCCATGCCATTTCCACCTGGCGCCTCAGTTGGACCAGCGTTCGTGCTGGACGTGCAGACCGCGTGAGACGACGCTTCATCCAGTCCCAAACATGCTCAATGGGGGACAGATCCGGAGATCTTGCTGGCCAGGGTAGTTGACTTACACCTTCTAGAGCACGTTGGGTGGCACGGGATACATGCGGACGTGCATTGTCCTGTTGGAACAGCAAGTTCCCTTGCCGGTCTCGGAATGGTAGAACGATGGGTTCGATGACGGTTTGGATGTACCGTGCACTATTCAGTGTCCCCTCGACGATCACCAGTGGTGTACGGCCAGTGTAGGAGATCGCTCCCCACACCATGATGCCGGGTGTTGGCCCTGTGTGCCTCGGTCGTATGCAGTCCTGATTGTGGCGCTCACCTGCACGGCGCCAAACACGCATACGACCATCATTGGCACCAAGGCAAAAGCGACTCTCATCGCTGACGACGACACGTCTCCATTCGTCCCTCCATTCACGCCTGTCGCGACACCACTGGAGGCGGGCTGCACGATGTTGGGGCGTGAGCGGAAGACGGCCTAACGGTGTGCGGGACCGTAGCCCAGCTTCATGGAGACGGTTGCGAATGGTCCTCGCCGATACCCCAGGAGCAACAGTGTCCGTAATTTGCTGGGAAGTGGCGGTGCGGTCCCCTACGGCACTGCGTAGGATCCTACGGTCTTGGCGTGCATCCGTGCGTCGCTGCGGTCCGGTCCCAGGTCGACGGGCACGTGCACCTTCCGCCGACCACTGGCGACAACATCGATGTACTGTGGAGACCTCACGCCCCACGTGTTGAGCAATTCGGCGGTACGTCCACCCGGCCTCCCGCATGCCCACTATACGCCCTCGCTCAAAGTCCGTCAACTGCACATACGGTTCACGTCCACGCTGTCGCGGCATGCTACCAGTGTTAAAGACTGCGCTGGAGCTCCGTATGCCACGGCAAACTGGCTGACACTGACGGCGGCGGTGCACAAATGCTGCGCAGCTAGCGCCATTCGACGGCCAACACCGCGGTTCCTGGTGTGTCCGCTGTGCCGTGCGTGTGATCATTGCTTGTACAGCCCTCTCGCAGTGTCCGGAGCAAGTATGGTGGGTCTGACACACCGGTGTCAATGTGTTCTTTTTTCCATTTCCAGGAGTGTAATTCCCTCAGCATCACCCGACTTAATTCGACTACATTCCATTATCCTCGTTTTGCTTTTGTTGATGTTCATCTTATATCTTCCGTTTAAATCTTAGCTAGTCTTTTTTGCAGGTATGTAATTGGAATATTGCCTCCCACGAAAATGAAACGTGGGTGCTACTGAGGAATTCTGAAGATCAGATGATTAGAGTGGATACTAATGAAGAGGGATATCGTGACTTGACTGTAGTAAGCATATATATAGATATCCCGCGAGTCACAGTGCAGCGCATGGCGGAGGAGGTTCGAACAGATGTAGGTTGAGGTAGTTATTGAGAGATGAAGATGCCTGCATAGGATAAACTAGCGTGTATGTCAGCAGCAGACTAGTCTTTGGCATTGACGACTACATCAGTGTCAAAACAGGCGTTTGGTTTTATCGAGAAAAAACTTCGCAAATGGTGTGAAATCATTTGGTGTTTGTATAGTTAAAGATTAAAGAACATTTTGTTTTCAAATTAAGGAAGCGGAATACGTTTACTCACGACGTTTCTGGTCTGTGGATGTACATGTGTCGCCTACATGCATATTTCCAATACTTCTCACATTTTGGAACCTTTCCTTGCGCCTCCCCCCTCCTATCACTGCTCACGTGCTACCTTGATGCACACGTTTAAATCTGTGTATTAGCCATCTACCTCCAGTACGAGGTGTGGCTAGAAAAAAACCGGACTAGTACTGGTGAAACAATAAAACGAATGCAATAAGGCTGAAAGTCGCGTGGCCTGTCACGTGACTCTCGCTCCGCCTACTGCTCGAGTTTCATCTGCCTCCTGCACTCAGTCTGCCCGTGGCGTCTGTTTTAAGTAGTTGACGTTTTGTCTGTGCGTCGGAAAATGTTGAGTGTACAGAAAGAACAGTGTGACATCAAATTTTGTTTCAAACTAGGAAAATCTGCAAGTGAAACGTTTGTAATGTTACAACAAGTGTACGGCGATGATTGTTTATCGCGAACACAAGTGTTTGAGTGGTTTAAACGATTTAAAGATGGCCGCGAAGACACCAGTGATGACACTCGCACTGGCAGACCATTGTCAGCAAAAACTGATGCAAATATTGAAAAAATCGGTAAACTTGTTCGACAAGATCGCCGTTTAACAATCAGAGCAGTGTCTGAGTTAACAGGAGTTGACAAGGAAAGTGTTAGGCAGATTCTTCATGAAAGTTTCAACATGAACAAAGTGTGTTCAAAAATGGTTCCAAAGTGTCTCACAATTGAACAGAACGAACGCCGAAGAATGATTTGTTCTGACATCCTGGAAAACATTGAAAGTGATCCCACCTTCTTACAAAATGTTATTACTTGCGATGAATCGTGGTTTTTTACTTACGATCCCGAAACTAAACGCCAATCGATGCATTGGAAAACTCCTGGTTCTCCACGACAAAAAAAAGCACAAATGTCAAAATCGAAATTCAAGTCAATGATGATTGTTTTTTTTTTTTTGACATCAAAGGGATTGTGCACATTGATTGGGTACGAGAGGGACAAACAGTGAATCAGCATTACTACATTAGCATCCTGGCTACCCTACGTGAGCGAGTACGGAGAAAATGGAACGATTTGTGGAGAAAAAACTCATGGATCCTTCACCAAGACAATGCCCCAGCTCACAGTGCGTTGTCAGTGAAGACGTTTTTGGCAAAACACAACATTCCCATCTTAGATCATCCACCCTACTCACCTGATTTGGCCCCCTGTGACTTTTTTTCTTTTCCCTAAAGTCAAGTCAGCTTTGAAAGGAACTAGATTTGAGACTGTTGAAGCAGTAAAAGAAAAAGCGACGGAAGTAATGTATGGACTTACCGAAAATGATCTGCAGCATTGCTATAAACACTGGAAAATTCGTATGGAGCGGTGTAGAGACCGAGGAGGAGAGTACATTGAAGGAGATAACATGAAATTGTAAATAATTGTAAATAAATGTTTTTTCCAGCATCAGTCCGGTTTTTTTCTAGCCGCACCTCGTATGTGTTACAGGGGCTACGGCCGGCAACCTGGCACCATCCTGGAAGGCGGCAACACAACCAATCGCAGAGCACGAATCGGCCAACCCTCCGCCGGGCTTTTCCCCCCCTGGACTCAGAGTACATGGACGTCTCCGAGAACCCTTGACACCTCCACGCTAGGGTGGCGAGGGAGCTCTGCTGTGGTGCGCCCTCGGTAAAGTGCCGGCAGCTGACAGTCCGCGAGGCGCAGCATTTAACCCAGCTGTTCTGTTCGGGTCTGCTCATGACCCGAAATGGCTATAAATGAACCACAATTTTCCAAGAAATGCTGGGGTTGTACAGTCTGTAAACTGAAAAGCAGCAGCGGTCATGGTGGGAAAACCGCCTTTCCCAGAAGATTGGTACAATTGTTGTGCAGATGTATGTATGTAGATTCCATCCATATGCATTACTTGCTTTAATGTTATTAGTAATTCGTATCTGTATTCCATGTACTCCATATAGTACAAATGGCTCTGAGCACTATGGGACTTAACATCTATGGTCATCAGTCCCCTAGAACTTAGAACTACTTAAACCTAACTAACCTAAGGACAGCACACAACACCCAGCCATCACGAGGCAGAGAAAATCCCTGACCCCGCCGGGAATCGAACCCGGGAACCCGGGCGTGGGAAGCGAGAACGCTACCGCACGACCACGAGATGCGGGCTCCATATAGTACAAACACTATAAAATAAACACTCCTTGGCCATATCTGCACACTGTCTTGCCAGTGATTCATAAGCCGCACTGTGAAAGGGTCGCTATAACTTCGTGAAACATCCAGTAGTTGCTCCTTGCGACGTAATGGGTAGAGAGAGTGCTGTCCCTTCTCCCCATCTGAACTGTTACACACCTGGAACTCAAAATTTATCCCTCAATGCGGCTCTACTGCACTAAGATGTGGCAGATACATGTAATATGTATTTTAACACACTTCATGTAACAATAAACAGTAATGTTACACCACTAAAACACTATTTTTAATATTATCGGATTTTTCCGTCCTCTGCAGATTGGAAACTACTATTCCAAGGAAAAACGATTAGCACCCATACTGTAGGAAATTTAATCAGTTTAATTTTGTACTAAGAAACATTCTTGACAGATTTTCGAGTTATTCAAGAAAAACCTAGAAGTGTGGCCTTCGACCATCACCCCTCCCCCCCCCACCACCACCACCGGCACCGGCACACTCACACCCCACCAGTTCTACTATATTGTTCATGGCACTTTCTCCTATCACTTTACAAATATTTGCGACTACACGAATTTTTCCAACATTTTCCTTCGTTGACTGGACCGTTATCGTTACTACTATTTATTTATATTAACAGAATGAAATTTTCACTGTGCAGCGGAGTGTGCACTGATGTGAAACTTCCTGGCCGATTAAAACTGTGTGCGAGGCCGAGACTCGAATTTGGGACCTTTACCTACCGCGTCCAAGCACAGCACACGAGCCCATCTTACAGCTTTACCTCCGCCAGTACCTCGTCTCCTACCTTCCAAACTTCACAGAAGCTCTCCTGCGAAACTTGCCGAACTAGCACTGATTTGTGGTAAATTTCTAATTAAACCCCTACTCTGTGTTATCTAAGTAATCCTTCAAAGCGTAGAACGTGTTGTTTAACAAATATTTTTTAACTGATTTTTGAAATAAGTTAGTTTTAGTAATCCCTTTAATGTCTTTGAATAATTTATTGTGCGGTTTTATTTCTTGGTAAAAAATGCTATTTTGTCTTTTATGTTTATTCTTTTTTAACAAAAGTGAGTAAGTCTAGATCTTGTTCCATGGTCATGAACAATGGTGTCTGTGCAGTAATTATGAACGTTATCTTTGATGTGCACAACTGATTGAAACATGTACTCGCATACTGTAGTTAAAATCTGCAGTGTTTTGAACAGATCTTTACAATGAGCTCGACAACTGTATTTAGTTATTATTATTCTGGTCCTTTTCTGCAATTTGAAAAATGTCCATATTTTGTGTATTTGTTCGCCTGTTCATTTTTTATGTACACACATCAAAAAAAGTTTTGCATCACCTCGGTTCCGAGAGCTCCGGTGCCTGTACAGAAAATTGGAATAGATCTCAACGTAAACATAATTTCCACCCCTTTTTTTGCTCATGAAAATCGCACATTGCATGTTGTACCACCATACAGCGAGACCTTCAGAGGTGGTGGTCCAGAGTGATGTACACACCGGTACCACCAATACCCAATAGCACGTCCTCTTGCATTGATGCATGCCTGTATTCGTCGTGACATACTATCCACAAGTTCATCAAGGCACTGTTGTCCAGATTGTCCCACTCCTCAACAGCGATTCGACGCAGATCCCTCAGAGTGGTTGGTGGGTCACGTCGTCTATAAACAGTCCTCTTCAATCTATCCCAGGCATGTTCGATAGGGTTTACGTCTGGAGAACATGCTGGCCACTTTAGTCGAGCGATGTCGTTATCCTGAAGGAAGTTGTAAGTAGGCTGTTTAGATTTTTATATTGGTAATGCCATGTAGCGCTCTGTATGAAAATCACTGGCTGTGCTGTGTGCAGCCTGTGGCTAGTTTGCATTGTTGTCTGCCATTGTAGTGTTAGGCAGCGGGGAACAGCGCGTAGCGTTGCACAGTTGGAGGTGAGCCGCCAGCAGTGGTGGATGTGGGGAGAGAGATGGCGGAAGTTTTGAAATTGAACTGCTATATATATTATGATTATTAAGGTAAATACAGTGTTTGTTCTCTATTAAAATCTTTCATTTGCTAACTATCCCTATCAGTAGTTAGTGCCTTCAGTAGTTAGAATCTTCTATTTAGCTGGCAGTAGTGGCGCTCGCTGTATTGCAGTAGTTCCAGTAACGAAGATTTTTGTGAGGTAAGTGATTTGTGAAAGGATAGGTTAAAGTTAGTCAGGGCCATTGTTTTGTAGGGATTATTGAAAGTCAGATTGCGTTGCGCTAAAAACATTGTGTGTCAGGTTAAGCACAGTCTTGTATAAGTTGTTCTAAGGGGACGTTTCATATGTCGACCCTTAGCCTAGGATACCTCACTGGAATCTTCTGATTTTTTTCTTGTAGTTTGTGTATTTAGTGTAGCTTTTGTTTATTGCTAGCGCGTAATTGTAGAGAGAATCTCCTTTGTAGTTGCAGTCTTTCATTGTTGTACTGTAAAACAGTTGTGGCATGCATGTAGATTTGCACCAAGTATTTCGCAGCTGTAATTAACTACATATTATTTTCAGTGCTATGTTAATGTGTTCTCTTATTTTTGCTCTTAAAATTGTGCTTTTCTGTGTTATCGTGTGAAATATTGTGACAATAATGGCGTGTGAAAAACGTAACACTAGGCTCCAAAGTAAACAGAGAAATAATAGTGACGACGAGCGTAGCTTACCAGCACCACTGTGTAATGAATTTACTAATGTTCAAAGTAGTAATTTGGTAACTGTACACAGGGAAATGGAGCGGGCGTCAAATAATGGTGTAGACAGTGAAACAGGTAGTGAACAGGGAAGCATTATCGATCGATCCGTCGGCAACAGCTCGCCTCAGGAATCCGAAATGACAAGACACAATTTTACAAATACTGTA